>NC_091979.1:9390328-9555328 GCF_044704955.1 Pristiophorus japonicus
GTCAGTGTTTCAGTGGATCAGTAGGGCAGTGTGTCAGTGCGTCAGTGGTTCAGTGGGTCAGTGATCAGTGAGTCAGTGGGTCAGTGGGTCAGTGGGTCAGTGAGTCAGTGGTTCAGTGGCTCAGTTGGTCAGTGAGTCAGTGGGTCAGTGGGTCAGTGGGTCAGTGAGTCAGTGGTTCAGTGGCTCAGTTGGTCAGTGAGTCAGTGGGTCAGTGGGTCAGTGGGTCCTTGGTAAGTGGGTCAGTGGGTAGTGTGTCAGTGGGTCAGTGGTTCAGTGTGTCAGTGACTCAGTGGTTCAGTGGGTCAGTGGGTACTGGGTCAGTGTGTCAATGAGTCAGTGGGTCAGTGGGTCAGTGGTTCAGTGGGTCAGTGAGTCAGTGGGTCAGTGGGTCAGTTGGTCAGTGGGTCAGTGGGTAGTGTGTCAGTGGGTCAGTGGGTCCTGGGTCAGTGGGTCAGTGGATCAGTGTGTCAGTGGGTCAGTGGGTCAGTGGGTTACTGGGTTAGTGGATCAGTGGGTACTGGGTCAGCGGGTCAGTGAGTCAGTGGGTCAGCGATCAGTGGGTCAGTGAGTCAGTGGTTCAGTGGGTCAGAGTGTCAGTGGGTCCTGAGTCAGTGGGTCAGTGGGTCCTGGGTCAGTGGGTCAGTGGGTCAGTGGGTCAGAGTGTCAGTGGGTCCTGGGTCAGTGGGTCAGTGTGTCAGTGGGTCAGAGGTTCAGTGGGTCCTGTGTCAGTGGGTCATTGGGTCATGGGTCATTGGGTCAGTGGGTCATGGGTCAGTGGGTCTGTGGGTCCTGGGTCAGTGGGTCCTGGATCAGTCGGTCATTGGGTCAGTTGTACAGTGGTCAGTGAGTCGGTGTTTCAGTGGGTCAGTGGGTCAGTGAGTCAGTGTTTCAGTGGGTCAATGGGTCAGTGAGTCACTAGGTCAGTGAGTCAGTGTTTCAGTGAGTCAGTGTTTCAGTGGGTCAGTTGGTCAGTGAGTCAGTGGGTCAGTGGGTCATTGGGTCCTTGGTCAGTGGGTCAGTGGATCAGTGTGTCAGTGACTCAGTGGTTCAGTGGGTCAGTGGGTCAGTGCATCAGTGGGTCAGTGGTTCAGTGGGTCAGTGAGTCAGTAGGTCAGTGGGTCAGTGGGTCAGTGAGTCAGTGGTTCAGTGGGTCAGTTGGTCAGTGAGTCAGTGGGTCAGATGGTCAGTGGGTCAGTTGGTCAGTGGGTCAATGAGTCAGTGTTTCAGTGGGTCTGTGGATCAGTGAGTCAGTGGTTCAGTGGGTCAGTGGGGCAGTGGGTCAGTGAGTCAGTGGTTCAGTGGGTCAGTGAGTCATTGGGTCAGTGGATCAGTGGGTCAGTGAGTCAGTGGTTCAGTGGGTCAGTGGGTCAGTGGGTCAGTGGATCCTTGGTAAGTGGGTCATTGGGTCCTGGCTCAGTGGTCAGTGGGTCAGTGGGTCAGTTAGTCAGTGGGTCAATGGGTCAGTGAGTCAATGTTTCAGTGGGTCAGTGAGTCAGTGTGTCAGTAGGTCAGTGGGTCCGGGGTCAGTGGTTCAGTGGTTCAGTGGGTCCTTGGTCAGTGGGTCAGTGGGTAGTGTGTCAGTGGGTCAGTGGGTCCTGGGTCAGTGCGTCAGTGGGTCAGTGAGTCAGTGGGTCAGTGGGTCCGTGGGTCAGTGGTTCAGTGGGTCAGTGAGTCACTGGGTCAGTGGGTCAGTGGGTCAGTTGGTCAGTGAGTCAGTGGGTCAGTGGGTCAGTGGGTCAGTGGGTCAGTGGGTCAGTTGGTCAGTGAGTCAGTGGGTCAGTGGGTCCTTGGTCAGTGGGTCAGTGGGTCGTGTGTCAGTGGGTCAGTGGGTCCTGGGTCAGTGGGTCAGTGGGTCAGTGAGTCAGTGGATCAGTGGGTCAGTGGGTCACTGGGTTAGTGGATCAGTGGGTGCTGGGTCACTGGGTCAGTGAGTCAGTGGGTCAGTGGTCAGTGGGTCAGTGAGTCAGTGGGTCAGTGGGTCAGTGGGTCACTGGGTTAGTGGGTCAGTGGATACTGGTTCAGTGGGTCTGTGAGTCAGTGGTTCAGTGGGTCAGTAGGTCAGTGGGTCCTGCGTTTTTAGGTCAGTGGGTCCTGGGTCTGTAGGTCAGTGAGTCAATGGGTCCTGGGTCAGTGGGTCAGTGGGTACTGGGTCAGTGGTTCAGTTGGTAGTGGGTCAGTGAGTCAGTGGTTCAGTTGGTCAGTGAGTCATTGGGTCAGTGGATCAGTGGGTCAGTGAGTCAGTGGTTCAGTGGGTCAGTGGGTCAGTGGATCCTTGGTAAGTGGGTCATTGGGTCCTGGCTCAGTGGTCAGTGGGTCAGTGTGTCAGTGGGTCAGTTGGTCAGTGGGTCAGTGAGTCAGTCTTTCAGTGGGTCAGTGAGTCAGTGGTTCAGTGGGTCAGTGTGTCAGTTAGTCAGTGGGTCAATGGGTCATTGTGTCAGTGTTTCAGTGGGTCAGTGAGTCAGTGTTTCAGTGGGTCAGTGGGGCAGTGTCTCAGTGCGTCAGTGGTTCAGTGGGTCAGTGATCATTGAGTCAGTGGGTCAGTGGGTCAGTGGGTCAGTGAGTCAGTGGTTCAGTGGGTCAGTTGGTCAGTGAGTCAGTGGGTCAGTGGGTCAGTGGGTCAGTGGGTCCTTGGTCAGTGGGTCAGTGGGTAGTGTGTCAGTGGGTCAGTGGATCAGTGTGTCAGTGACTCAGTGGTTCAGTGGGTCAGTGGGTACTGGGTCAGTGTGTCAATGAGTCAGTGGGTCAGTGAGTCAGTGTTTCAGTGGGTCAGTGGGGCAGTGTCTCAGTGCGTCAGTGGTTCAGTGGGTCAGTGATCATTGAGTCAGTGGGTCAGTGGGTCAGTGGGTCAGTGAGTCAGTGGTTCAGTGGGTCAGTTGGTCAGTGAGTCAGTGGGTCAGTGGGTCAGTGGGTCAGTGGGTCCTTGGTCAGTGGGTCAGTGGGTAGTGTGTCAGTGGGTCAGTGTGTCAATGAGTCAGTGGGTCAGTGGGTCAGTGGGTCAGTTGGTCAGTGGGTCAGTGGGTCAGTGGGTCAGTGGGTCAGTGGGTAGTGTGTCAGTGGGTCAGTGGGTCCTGGGTCAGTGGGTCAGTGGGTCAGTGTGTCATCGCGTCAGTGGGTCAGTGGGTCACTGGGTTAGTGGATCAGTGGGTACTGGGTCAGTGGATCAGTGAGTCAATGGGTCAGCGGTCAGTGGGTCAGTGGGTCAGTGGTTCAGTGGGTGAGTAGGTCAGTGGGTCCTGGGTTTGTAGGTCAGTGGGTCCTGGGTCTGTCGGTCAGTGAGTCAATGGGTCCTGGGTCAGTGGGTCCTGGGTCAGTGGTTCAGTTGGTAGTGGGTCAGCGGGTCCTGGGTCAATGGGTCAGTGGGTCCTGGGTCAGTGGATCAGTGTGTAAGTGGGTCATGGGTCAGTGGGTCCTGGGTCAGTGGGTCAGTGGGTCCTGGGTCTGTGGGTCAGTGAGTCAGTGGGTCAGTGAGTCAGTGTGTCAGTGTGTCCTGAGTCAGTGGGTCAGTGGGTCAATGGGTACTGGGTCAGTGGGTCAGTGGGTCCTGGGTCAGTGGGTCAGTGGGTCAGTGCGTCGGAGGTTCAGTGGGTCCTGTGTGAGTGGATCAGTGGGTCATGGGTCAGTGGGTCTGTGGGTCCTGGGTCAATGGGTCCTGGGTCAGTCGGTCATTGGGTCAGTTGGACAGTGGTCAGTGAGTCAGTGTTTCAGTGGGTCAGTGGATCAGTGAGTCAGTGTTTCAGTGTGTCAATGGGTCAGTGAGTCACTGGGTCAGTGAGTCAGTGTTTCAGTGGGTAAGTTGGTCAGTGAGTCAGTGGGTCAGTGGGTCATTGGGTCCTTGGTCAGTGGGTCAGTGGATCAGTGTGTCAGTGACTCAGTGGTTCAGTGGGTCAGTGGGTCAGTGCGTCAGTGGGTCAGTGGTTCAGTGGGTCAGTGAGTCAGTAGGTCAGTGGGTCAGTGGGTCAGTGAGTCAGTGGTTCAGTGGGTCAGTTGGTCAGTGAGTCAGTGGGTCAGTGGGTTACTGGGTCCTGGGTCAGTGTGTCAGTGGGTCATGTGTCAGTAGGTCCTGGGTCAGTGGCTCAGTTGGTAGTGGGTCAGCGGGTCCTGGGTCAATTGGTCAGTGGGTCAGTGGGTCCTGGGTCTGTGGGTCAGTGAGTCAGTGGGTCAGTGAGTCAATGGGTACTGGGTCAGTGGGTCACTGGGTCCTGGGTCAGTGGGTCAGTGGGTCAGTGGATCAGTCGGTAGTGGGTCAATGGGTCCTGGGTCAGTGGGTCAGTGGGTCAGTGGGTCAGTGGATCCTTATTAAATGGGTCATTGGGTCAGTGGGTCAGAGGGTCAGTGTGTTGGAGGGTCAGTGTGTCCTGGGTCAGTGGGTCAGTGTGTCAGTGGGTCATGGGTCAGTGGGTCCTGAGTCAGTGAGTGAGTGGTTCAGGGGTCCTGTGTCAGTGGGTCAGTGGGTCATGGGTCAGTGAGTCATTGGATCATGGGTCAGTGGGTCAGTGGGTCAGTGGGTCCTGGGTCAGTGGGTCAGTGGGTCCTGGGTCAATGGGTCCTGGGTCAGTGAGTCAGTGGGTCCTGGGTCAGTGGGTCAGTGGGTCAGTGTGTCCTGGTTCAGTGGGTCAGTAGGTCCTGTTTCAATGGGTCCTGGGTCTGTGGGTCAGTGTGTCCTGCCTCAGTGGATCAGTGGGTCAGTAGGTCCTGGTTCAGTGGGTCCTGGGTCTGTGGGTCAGTGTGTCCTGGGTCAGTGGGTCATTGGGTCAATGGGTCCTGTATCAGTGGGTCCTGGTTCAGTGGGTCCAGTGTCAGTGGGTCAGTGGGTCATGGGTCTGTGGGTCAGTGGGTCATGGGTCAGTGGGTCTGTGGGTCCTGGGTCAGTGGGTCCTGGTATGTGGATCAGTGGGTCAGTGGGTCAGTGGGTCAGTGTTTCAGTGGGTCTGTGTGTCAGTGGATCAGTGAGTCAGTGGTTCAGTGGGTCAGTGGGTCAGTGAATCAGTGAGTCAGTGGTTCAGTGGGTCAGTTGGTCAGTGGGTCAGTGGGTCAGTGAGTCAGTATTTCAGTGGGTCAGTGAGTCAATGGTTCATTGGATCAGTGAGTCAGTGGGTCAGTGGGTCAGTGTGTCAGTGGTTCAGTGAGTCAGTGGGTCAGTGGTTCACTGGGTCAGTGAGTCAGTGGTTCAGTGGGTCAGTGGGTCAGTGAGTCAGTGGGTCAGTGGGTCAGTGGGTCAGTTGGTCAGTGTGTCGTGGGTATGTGGGTCAGTGGGTCCTGCGTCAGTGGGTCAGTGGGTCAGAGAGTCAGTGGATCACTTGGTCAGTGGGTCAATGAGTCAGTGTTTCAGTGGGTCTGTGGATCAGTGAGTCAGTGGTTCAGTGGGTCAGTGGGTCAGTGGGTCAGTGAGTCAGTGGTTCAGTGGGTCAGTGAGTCATTGGGTCAGTGGATCAGTGGGTCAGTGAGTCAGTGGTTCAGTGGGTCAGTGGGTCAGTGGGTCAGTGGATCGTTGGTAAGTGGGTCATTTGGTCCTGGCTCAGTGGTCAGTGGTTCAGTGGGTCAGTGTGTCAGTTAGTCAGTGGGTCAATGGGTCAGTGAGTCAGTGTTTCAGTGGGTCAGTGAGTCAGTGTTTCAGTGGGTCAGTGGGTCAGTGTGTCAGTGGTTCAGTGGGTCAGTGATCAGTGAGTCAGTGGGTCAGTGGGTCAGTGGGTCAGTGAGTCAGTGGTTCAGTGGGTCAGTGGGTCAGTGCGTCAGTGGTTCAGTGGGTCAGTGATCAGTGAATCAGTGGGTCAGTGGGTCAGTGGGTCAGTGAGTCAGTGGTTCAGTGGGTCAGTTGGGCAGTGAGTCAGTGGGTCAGTAACTCAATGAGTCAGTGGGTCAGTGGGTCAGTGGTTCAGTGGGTCAGTGGGTCAGTGAGTCAGTGGTTCAGTGGGTCAGTTGGTCAGTGAGTCAGTGGGTCAGTAACTCAATGAGTCAGTGGGTCAGTGGGTCAGTGGTTCAGTGGGTCAGTGAGTCAGTGGGTCAGTGGGTCAGTGGGTCAGTTGGTCAGTGAGTCAATGGGTCAATGGGTCAGTGGGTCCTTGGTCAGTGGGTCAGTGGGTAGTGTGTCAGTGGGTCCTGGGTCAGTGGGCCAGTGGGTCAGTGGGTCAGTGGGTCACTGGGTTAGTAGATCAGTGGGTGCTGGGTCAGTGGGTCAGTGAGTCAGTTGGTCAGTGGTCAGTGGGTCAGTGAGTCAGTGGGTCAGTGGGTCAGTTGGTCACTGAGTTAGTGGGTCAGTGGGTACTGGGTCAGTTGGTCAGTGAGTCAGTGGGTCTGTGGTCAGTGGGTCAGTGAGTCAGTGGTTCAGTGGGTCAGTGGGTCAGTTGGTCACTGAGTTAGTGGGTCAGTGGGTACTGGGTCAGTTGGTCAGTGAGTCAGTGGGTCTGTGGTCAGTGGGTCAGTGAGTCAGTGGTTCAGTGGGTCGGTGGGTCAGTGGGTCCTGGGTTTGTAGGTCAGTGGGTCCTGGGTCTTTAGGTCAGTGAGTCAATGGGTCCTAGGTCAGTGGGTCAGTGCATACTGGGTCAGTGCGTACTGGGTCAGTGGGTTACTGGGTCCTGGGTCAGTGTGTCAGTGGGTCATGGGTCAGTGGGTGCTGGGTCAGTGGTTCAGTGAGTCAGTGGGTCAGTGAATTAGTGTGTCCTGAGTCAGTGGGTCAGTGGGTCAATGGGTACTGGGTCAGTTAGTCAGTGGATCCTGGGTCAGTGGGTAGGTGGTTCAGTGCGTCGGAGGGTCTGTGGGTCCTGGGTCAGTGGGTCAGTGTGTCAGTGGGTCATGGGTCAGTGGTTTCTGTGTCAGTGGGACAGTGGGTCATGGGTCAGTGGGTCAGTGGGTCTGTGGGTCCTGGGTCAGTGGGTCATGGGTCAGTGGATCATTGGTAAGTGGGTCATTGGGTCCTGGGTCAGTGGGTCAGCAGTTCCTGGGCCAATGGTTCAGTGGGTCAGTGGATCAGAGGGTCAGTGGGTCAGTGTGTCAGTGCGTCGGAGGGTCTGTGGGTCCTGGGTCAGTGGGTCAGTGTGTCAGTGGATCATGTGACAGTGGGTCCTGGGTCATGGGTCAGTGGGTCTGTGGGTCCTGGGTCAGTGGGTCATGGGTCAGTGGATCATTGATAAGTGGGTCATTGGGTCCTGGCTCAGTGGTCAGTGGGTCAGTGGGTCCTGGGTCAATGGGTCAGTAGATCAGTGGGTCAGAGGGTCAGTGGGTCCTGGGTCATGGGTCAGTGTGTCAGTGGGTCATGGGTCAGTGGGTCCTGGGTCACTGGGTCAGAGGTTCAGTGGGTCCTGTGTCAGTGGGTCAGGGGTCATGGGTCAGTGGGTCAGTGGGTCATTGGTCAGTGGGTCTGTGGGTCTTGGGTCAGTGGGTCCTGGGTCAGTCGGTCAGTGAGTCAGTGGGTCAGTGGGTCAGTGTATCAGTGGGTCCTTGGTCAGTGGGTCAGTGGATCAGTGTGTCAGTGACTCAGTGGTTCAGTGGGTCAGTGGGTCAGTGGGTTATTGGTCAGTGGGTCAGAGGGTCAGTGGGTCAGTGGGTCAGTGGGTCAATGAGTCAGTGTTTCAGTGGGTCAGTTGATCAGTGAATCAGTGGTTCAGTGGGTCAGTGGGTCAGTGAGTCAGTTGTTCAGTGGGTCAGTGAGTCATTGGGTCAGTGGATCAGTGGGTCAGTGAGACAGTGGTTCAGTGGGTCAGTGGGTCAGTGGATCCTTGGTAAGTGGGTCATTGGGTCCTGGCTCAGTGGTCAGTGGGTCAGTGGGTCAGTTGGTCAGTGGGTCAGTGAGTCAGTGTTTCAGTGGGTCAGTGATCAGTGAGTCAGTGGGTCAGTGGGTCAGTGGGTTAGTGAGTCAGTGGTTCAGTGGGTCAGTTTGTCAGTGAGTCAGTGGGTCAGTGTGTCAGTGACTCAGTGGTTCAGTGGGTCAGTGGGTACTGGGTCAGTGACTCAATGAGTCAGTGGGTCAGTGGGTCAGTGGGTCAGTGGTACAGTGGGTCAGTTTGTCAGTGAGTCAGTGGGTCAGTGTGTCAGTGACTCAGTGGTTCAGTGGGTCAGTGGGTCAGTGGGTCAGTGAGTCAGTGGTTCAGTGGGTCAGTTTGTCAGTGAGTCAGTGGGTCAGTGTGTCAGTGACTCAGTGGTTCAGTGGGTCAGTGGGTACTGGGACAGTGACTCAATGAGTCAGTGGGTCAGTGGGTCAGTGGGTCAGTGGTACAGTGGGTCAGTGAGTCAGTGGGTCAGTGGGTCAGTGGGTCAGTTGGTCAGTGAGTCAATGGGTCAGTGGGTCAGTGGGTCCTTGGTCAGTGGGTCAGTGGGTAGTGTGTCAGTGGGTCCTGGGTCAGTGGGTCAGTGGGTCAGTGGGTCAGTGGGTCAGTGGGTCACTGGGTTAGTGGGTCACTGGGTTAGTGGGTCAGTGGGTACTGGGTCAGTTGGTCAGTGAGTCAGTGTTCAGTGGGTCAGTGAGTCAGTGGTTCAGTGGGTCAGTGGGTCAGTGGGTCCTGGGTTTGTAGGTCAGTGGGTCCTGGGTCTTTAGGTCAGTGAGTCAATGGGTCCTAGGTCAGTGGGTCAGTGCGTACTGGGTCCGTGCGTACTGGATCATGGGTTACTGGGTCCTGGGTCAGTGTGTCAGTGGGTCATGGGTCAGTGGGTCCTGGGTCAATGGTTCAGTTGGTAGATGGTCAGCGGGTTCTGGGTCAGTGGATCAGTGGGTCCTGGGTCTGTGGGTCAGTGAGTCAGTGGGTCAGTGAATCAGTGTGTCCTGAGTCAGTGGGTCAGTGGGTCAATGGGTACTGGGTCAGTTAGTCAGTGGATCCTGGGTCAGTGGGTCGGTGGTTCAGTGTGTTGGAGGGTCTGTGGGTCCTGGGTCAGTGGGTCAGTGTGTCAGTGGGTCATGGATCAGTGTGTCCTGGGTCACTGGGTCAGTGGTTCAGTGGTTTCTGTGTCAGTGGGTCGGTGGGTCATGGGTCAGTGGGTCAGTGGGTCATGGGTCAGTGGGTCTGTGGGTCCTGGGTCAGTGGGTCATGGGTCAATGTTTCAATGGTTCAATGGGTCAGTGGGTCAGTGGATCAGTGAGTCAGTGTTTCAGTGGGTCAGTGAGTCATTGGGGCAGTGGATCAGTGGGTCAGTGAGTCAGTGTTTCAGTGGGTCAGTGAGTCATTGGGTCAGTGGATCAGTGGGTCAGTGAGTCAATGGTTCAGTGGGTCAGTGGGTCAGTGGGTCAGTGGATCCTTGGTAAGTGGGTCATTTGGTCCTGGCTCAGTGGTCAGTGGGTCAGTGGATCAGTGGGTCAGTGGATCCTTGGTAAGTGGGTCATTTGGTCCTGGCTCAGTGGTCAGTGGGTCAGTGGGTCAGTGGGTCAGTTGGTCAGTGGGTCAGTGGGTCAGTTGGTCAGTGGGTCGTGTGTATGTAGGTCAATGGGTCCTGCGTCAGTGGGTCGGTGGTTCAGTGCGTTGGAGGATCTGTGGGTCCTGGGTCAGTGGGTCAGTGTGTCAGTGGGTCACTGGGTCAGTGGTTTCTGTGTCAGTGGGTCAGTGGGTCATGGGTCAGTGGGTCAGTGGGTCATGGGTCAGTGGGTCTGTGGGTCCTGGGTCAGTGGGTCATGGGTCAATGTTTCAGTGGGTCTGTGGGTCAGTGGATCAGTGAGTCAGTGGTTCAGTGGGTCAGTGTGTCAGTGAGTCAGTGGTTCAGTGGGTCATTTGGTCAGTGGGTCAGTGGGTCAGTGAGTCAGTATTTCAGTGGGTCAGTGAGTCAATGGTTCATTGGGTCAGTGAGTCAGTGGGTCAGTGGGTCAGTGTGTCAGTGGTTCAGTGAATCAGTGGGTCAGCGGTTCAGTGGGTCAGTGGATCAGTGAGTCAGTAGATCAGTGGGTCAGTGGTTCAGTTGGTCAGTGTGTCGTGTGTTTGTGGGTCAGTGGGTCCTGCGTCAGTGGGTCAGTGGGTCAGAGAGTCAGTGGGTCAGTTGGTCAGTGGGTCAATGAGTCAGTGTTTCAGTAGGTCTGTGGATCAGTGAGTCAGTGGTTCAGTGGGTCAGTGGGTCAGTGGGTCAGTGAGTCAGTGGTTCAGTGGGTCAGTGAGTCATTGGGTCAGTGGATCAGTGGGTCAGTGAGTCAGTGGGTCAGTGGGTCAGTGGGTCAGTGGGTCAGTGGATCCTTGGTAAGTGGGTCATTTGGTCCTGGCTCAGTGGTCAGTGGGTCAGTGGGTCAGTGGGTCAGTTGGTCAGTGGGTCAGTGAGTCAGTGTTTCAGAGGGTCAGTGAGTCAGTGGTTCAGTGTGTCAGTGTGTCAGTTAGTCAGTGGGTCAATGGGTCAGTTAGTCAGTGTTTCAGTGGGTCAGTGAGTCAGTGTTTCAGTGGGTCAGTGGGTCAGTGTGTCAGTGGTTCAGTGGGTCAGTGATCAGTGAGTCAGTGGGTCAGTGGGTCAGTGGGTCAGTGAGTCAGTGGTTCATTGGGTCAGTTGGTCAGTGAGTCAGTGGGTCAGTGGGTCAGTGGGTCAGTGGGTCACTGGGTTAGTAGATCAGTGGGTGCTGGGTCAGTGGGTCAGTGAGTCAGTTGGTCAGTGGTCAGTGGGTCAGTGAGTCAGTGGGTCAGTGGGTCAGTTGGTCACTGAGTTAGTGGGTCAGTGGGTACTGGGTCAGTTGGTCAGTGAGTCAGTGGGTCTGTGGTCAGTGGGTCAGTGAGTCAGTGGTTCAGTGGGTCAGTGGGTCAGTTGGTCACTGAGTTAGTGGGTCAGTGGGTACTGGGTCAGTTGGTCAGTGAGTCAGTGGGTCTGTGGTCAGTGGGTCAGTGAGTCAGTGGTTCAGTGGGTCGGTGGGTCAGTGGGTCCTGGGTTTGTAGGTCAGTGGGTCCTGGGTCTTTAGGTCAGTGAGTCAATGGGTCCTAGGTCAGTGGGTCAGTGCATACTGGGTCAGTGCGTACTGGGTCAGTGGGTTACTGGGTCCTGGGTCAGTGTGTCAGTGGGTCATGGGTCAGTGGGTGCTGGGTCAGTGGTTCAGTGAGTCAGTGGGTCAGTGAATTAGTGTGTCCTGAGTCAGTGGGTCAGTGGGTCAATGGGTACTGGGTCAGTTAGTCAGTGGATCCTGGGTCAGTGGGTAGGTGGTTCAGTGCGTCGGAGGGTCTGTGGGTCCTGGGTCAGTGGGTCAGTGTGTCAGTGGGTCATGGGTCAGTGGTTTCTGTGTCAGTGGGACAGTGGGTCATGGGTCAGTGGGTCAGTGGGTCTGTGGGTCCTGGGTCAGTGGGTCATGGGTCAGTGGATCATTGGTAAGTGGGTCATTGGGTCCTGGGTCAGTGGGTCAGCAGTTCCTGGGTCAATGGTTCAGTGGGTCAGTGGATCAGAGGGTCAGTGGGTCAGTGTGTCAGTGCGTCGGAGGGTCTGTGGGTCCTGGGTCAGTGGGTCAGTGTGTCAGTGGATCATGTGACAGTGGGTCCTGGGTCACTGGGTCAGTGGTTCAGTGGGTTCTGTGTCAGTGGGTCATGGGTCAGTGGGTCATGGGTCAGTGGGTCTGTGGGTCCTGGGTCAGTGGGTCATGGGTCAGTGGATCATTGATAAGTGGGTCATTGGGTCCTGGCTCAGTGGTCAGTGGGTCAGTGGGTCCTGGGTCAATGGGTCAGTAGATCAGTGGGTCAGAGGGTCAGTGGGTCCTGGGTCATGGGTCAGTGTGTCAGTGGGTCATGGGTCAGTGGGTCCTGGGTCACTGGGTCAGAGGTTCAGTGGGTCCTGTGTCAGTGGGTCAGGGGTCATGGGTCAGTGGGTCAGTGGGTCATTGGTCAGTGGGTCTGTGGGTCTTGGGTCAGTGGGTCCTGGGTCAGTCGGTCAGTGAGTCAGTGGGTCAGTGGGTCAGTGTATCAGTGGGTCCTTGGTCAGTGGGTCAGTGGATCAGTGTGTCAGTGACTCAGTGGTTCAGTGGGTCAGTGGGTCAGTGGGTTATTGGTCAGTGGGTCAGAGGGTCAGTGGGTCAGTGGGTCAGTGGGTCAATGAGTCAGTGTTTCAGTGGGTCAGTTGATCAGTGAATCAGTGGTTCAGTGGGTCAGTGGGTCAGTGAGTCAGTTGTTCAGTGGGTCAGTGAGTCATTGGGTCAGTGGATCAGTGGGTCAGTGAGACAGTGGTTCAGTGGGTCAGTGGGTCAGTGGATCCTTGGTAAGTGGATCATTGGGTCCTGGCTCAGTGGTCAGTGGGTCAGTGGGTCAGTTGGTCAGTGGGTCAGTGAGTCAGTGTTTCAGTGGGTCAGTGATCAGTGAGTCAGTGGGTCAGTGGGTCAGTGGGTTAGTGAGTCAGTGGTTCAGTGGGTCAGTTTGTCAGTGAGTCAGTGGGTCAGTGTGTCAGTGACTCAGTGGTTCAGTGGGTCAGTGGGTACTGGGTCAGTGACTCAATGAGTCAGTGGGTCAGTGGGTCAGTGGGTCAGTGGTACAGTGGGTCAGTTTGTCAGTGAGTCAGTGGGTCAGTGTGTCAGTGACTCAGTGGTTCAGTGGGTCAGTGGGTCAGTGGGTCAGTGAGTCAGTGGTTCAGTGGGTCAGTTTGTCAGTGAGTCAGTGGGTCAGTGTGTCAGTGACTCAGTGGTTCAGTGGGTCAGTGGGTGCTGGGTCAGTGACTCAATGAGTCAGTGGGTCAGTGGGTCAGTGGGTCAGTGGTACAGTGGGTCAGTGAGTCAGTGGGTCAGTGGGTCAGTGGGTCAGTTGGTCAGTGAGTCAATGGGTCAGTGGGTCAGTGGGTCCTTGGTCAGTGGGTCAGTGGGTAGTGTGTCAGTGGGTCCTGGGTCAGTGGGTCAGTGGGTCAGTGGGTCAGTGGGTCAGTGGGTCACTGGGTTAGTGGGTCACTGGGTTAGTGGGTCAGTGGGTACTGGGTCAGTTGGTCAGTGGGTCAGTGTTCAGTGGGTCAGTGAGTCAGTGGTTCAGTGGGTCAGTGGGTCAGTGGGTCCTGGGTTTGTAGGTCAGTGGGTCCTGGGTCTTTAGGTCAGTGAGTCAATGGGTCCTAGGTCAGTGGGTCAGTGCGTACTGGGTCCGTGCGTACTGGATCATGGGTTACTGGGTCCTGGGTCAGTGTGTCAGTGGGTCATGGGTCAGTGGGTCCTGGGTCAATGGTTCAGTTGGTAGATGGTCAGCGGGTTCTGGGTCAGTGGATCAGTGGGTCCTGGGTCTGTGGGTCAGTGAGTCAGTGGGTCAGTGAATCAGTGTGTCCTGAGTCAGTGGGTCAGTGGGTCAATGGGTACTGGGTCAGTTAGTCAGTGGATCCTGGGTCAGTGGGTCGGTGGTTCAGTGTGTTGGAGGGTCTGTGGGTCCTGGGTCAGTGGGTCAGTGTGTCAGTGGGTCATGGGTCAGTGTGTCCTGGGTCACTGGGTCAGTGGTTCAGTGGTTTCTGTGTCAGTGGGTCGGTGGGTCATGGGTCAGTGGGTCAGTGGGTCATGGGTCAGTGGGTCTGTGGGTCCTGGGTCAGTGGGTCATGGGTCAATGTTTCAATGGTTCAGTGGGTCAGTGGGTCAGTGGATCAGTGAGTCAGTGTTTCAGTGGGTCAGTGAGTCATTGGGGCAGTGGATCAGTGGGTCAGTGAGTCAGTATTTCAGTGGGTCAGTGAGTCATTGGGTCAGTGGATCAGTGGGTCAGTGAGTCAATGGTTCAGTGGGTCAGTGGGTCAGTGGGTCAGTGGATCCTTGGTAAGTGGGTCATTTGGTCCTGGCTCAGTGGTCAGTGGGTCAGTGGGTCAGTGGGTCAGTGGATCCTTGGTAAGTGGGTCATTTGGTCCTGGCTCAGTGGTCAGTGGGTCAGTGAGTCAGTGGGTCAGTGAATCAGTGTGTCCTGAGTCAGTGGGTCAGTGGGTCAATGGGTACTGGGTCAGTTAGTCAGTGGATCCTGGGTCAGTGGGTCGGTGGTTCAGTGTGTTGGAGGGTCTGTGGGTCCTGGGTCAGTGGGTCAGTGTGTCAGTGGGTCATGGGTCAGTGTGTCCTGGGTCACTGGGTCAGTGGTTCAGTGGTTTCTGTGTCAGTGGGTCGGTGGGTCATGGGTCAGTGGGTCAGTGGGTCATGGGTCAGTGGGTCTGTGGGTCCTGGGTCAGTGGGTCATGGGTCAATGTTTCAATGGTTCAGTGGGTCAGTGGGTCAGTGGATCAGTGAGTCAGTGTTTCAGTGGGTCAGTGAGTCATTGGGGCAGTGGATCAGTGGGTCAGTGAGTCAGTGTTTCAGTGGGTCAGTGAGTCATTGGGTCAGTGGATCAGTGGGTCAGTGAGTCAATGGTTCAGTGGGTCAGTGGGTCAGTGGGTCAGTGGATCCTTGGTAAGTGGGTCATTTGGTCCTGGCTCAGTGGTCAGTGGGTCAGTGGGTCAATGAGTCAGTGGATCCTTGGTAAGTGGGTCATTTGGTCCTGGCTCAGTGGTCAGTGGGTCAGTGGGTCAGTGGGTCAGTTGGTCAGTGGGTCAGTGGGTCAGTTGGTCAGTGGGTCGTGTGTATGTAGGTCAATGGGTCCTGCGTCAGTGGGTCGGTGGTTCAGTGCGTTGGAGGATCTGTGGGTCCTGGGTCAGTGGGTCAGTGTGTCAGTGGGTCACTGGGTCAGTGGTTTCTGTGTCAGTGGGTCAGTGGGTCATGGGTCAGTGGGTCAGTGGGTCATGGGTCAGTGGGTCTGTGGGTCCTGGGTCAGTGGGTCATGGGTCAATGTTTCAGTGGGTCTGTGGGTCAGTGGATCAGTGAGTCAGTGGTTCAGTGGGTCAGTGTGTCAGTGAGTCAGTGGTTCAGTGGGTCATTTGGTCAGTGGGTCAGTGAGTCAGTATTTCAGTGGGTCAGTGAGTCAATGGTTCATTGGGTCAGTGAGTCAGTGGGTCAGTGGGTCAGTGTGTCAGTGGTTCAGTGAATCAGTGGGTCAGCAGTTCAGTGGGTCAGTGGATCAGTGAGTCAGTAGATCAGTGGGTCAGTGGTTCAGTTGGTCAGTGTGTCGTGTGTTTGTGGGTCAGTGGGTCCTGCGTCAGTGGGTCAGTGGGTCAGAGAGTCAGTGGGTCAGTTGGTCAGTGGGTCAATGAGTCAGTGTTTCAGTAGGTCTGTGGATCAGTGAGTCAGTGGTTCAGTGGGTCAGTGGGTCAGTGGGTCAGTGAGTCAGTGGTTCAGTGGGTCAGTGAGTCATTGGGTCAGTGGATCAGTGGGTCAGTGAGTCAGTGTTTCAGTGGGTCAGTGAGTCATTGGGTCAGTGGATCAGTGGGTCAGTGAGTCAATGGTTCAGTGGGTCAGTGGGTCAGTGGGTCAGTGGATCCTTGGTAAGTGGGTCATTTGGTCCTGGCTCAGTGGTCAGTGGGTCAGTGGGTCAATGAGTCAGTGGATCCTTGGTAAGTGGGTCATTTGGTCCTGGCTCAGTGGTCAGTGGGTCAGTGGGTCAGTGGGTCAGTTGGTCAGTGGGTCAGTGGGTCAGTTGGTCAGTGGGTCGTGTGTATGTAGGTCAATGGGTCCTGCGTCAGTGGGTCGGTGGTTCAGTGCGTTGGAGGATCTGTGGGTCCTGGGTCAGTGGGTCAGTGTGTCAGTGGGTCACTGGGTCAGTGGTTTCTGTGTCAGTGGGTCAGTGGGTCATGGGTCAGTGGGTCAGTGGGTCATGGGTCAGTGGGTCTGTGGGTCCTGGGTCAGTGGGTCATGGGTCAATGTTTCAGTGGGTCTGTGGGTCAGTGGATCAGTGAGTCAGTGGTTCAGTGGGTCAGTGTGTCAGTGAGTCAGTGGTTCAGTGGGTCATTTGGTCAGTGGGTCAGTGGGTCAGTGAGTCAGTATTTCAGTGGGTCAGTGAGTCAATGGTTCATTGGGTCAGTGAGTCAGTGGGTCAGTGGGTCAGTGTGTCAGTGGTTCAGTGAATCAGTGGGTCAGCAGTTCAGTGGGTCAGTGGATCAGTGAGTCAGTAGATCAGTGGGTCAGTGGTTCAGTTGGTCAGTGTGTCGTGTGTTTGTGGGTCAGTGGGTCCTGCGTCAGTGGGTCAGTGGGTCAGAGAGTCAGTGGGTCAGTTGGTCAGTGGGTCAATGAGTCAGTGTTTCAGTAGGTCTGTGGATCAGTGAGTCAGTGGTTCAGTGGGTCAGTGGGTCAGTGGGTCAGTGAGTCAGTGGTTCAGTGGGTCAGTGAGTCATTGGGTCAGTGGATCAGTGGGTCAGTGAGTCAGTGGGTCAGTGGGTCAGTGGGTCAGTGGGTCAGTGGATCCTTGGTAAGTGGGTCATTTGGTCCTGGCTCAGTGGTCAGTGGGTCAGTGGGTCAGTGGGTCAGTTGGTCAGTGGGTCAGTGAGTCAGTGTTTCAGTGGGTCAGTGAGTCAGTGGTTCAGTGTGTCAGTGTGTCAGTTAGTCAGTGGGTCAATGGGTCAGTTAGTCAGTGTTTCAGTGGGTCAGTGAGTCAGTGTTTCAGTGGGTCAGTGGGTCAGTGTGTCAGTGGTTCAGTGGGTCAGTGATCAGTGAGTCAGTGGGTCAGTGGGTCAGTGGGTCAGTGAGTCAGTGGTTCATTGGGTCAGTTGGTCAGTGAGTCAGTGGGTCAGTGTGTCAGTGACTCAGTGGTTCAGTGGGTCAGTGGGTACTGGGTCAGTGACTCAATGAGTCAGTGGGTCAGTGGGTCAGTGGGTCAGTGGGTCACTGGGTTAGTAGATCAGTGGGTGCTGGGTCAGTGGGTCAGTGAGTCAGTTGGTCAGTGGTCAGTGGGTCAGTGAGTCAGTGGGTCAGTGGGTCAGTTGGTCACTGAGTTAGTGGGTCAGTGGGTACTGGGTCAGTTGGTCAGTGAGTCAGTGGGTCTGTGGTCAGTGGGTCAGTGAGTCAGTGGTTCAGTGGGTCAGTGGGTCAGTTGGTCACTGAGTTAGTGGGTCAGTGGGTACTGGGTCAGTTGGTCAGTGAGTCAGTGGGTCTGTGGTCAGTGGGTCAGTGAGTCAGTGGTTCAGTGGGTCGGTGGGTCAGTGGGTCCTGGGTTTGTAGGTCAGTGGGTCCTGGGTCTTTAGGTCAGTGAGTCAATGGGTCCTAGGTCAGTGGGTCAGTGCATACTGGGTCAGTGCGTACTGGGTCAGTGGGTTACTGGGTCCTGGGTCAGTGTGTCAGTGGGTCATGGGTCAGTGGGTGCTGGGTCAGTGGTTCAGTGAGTCAGTGGGTCAGTGAATTAGTGTGTCCTGAGTCAGTGGGTCAGTGGGTCAATGGGTACTGGGTCAGTTAGTCAGTGGATCCTGGGTCAGTGGGTAGGTGGTTCAGTGCGTCGGAGGGTCTGTGGGTCCTGGGTCAGTGGGTCAGTGTGTCAGTGGGTCATGGGTCAGTGGTTTCTGTGTCAGTGGGACAGTGGGTCATGGGTCAGTGGGTCAGTGGGTCTGTGGGTCCTGGGTCAGTGGGTCATGGGTCAGTGGATCATTGGTAAGTGGGTCATTGGGTCCTGGGTCAGTGGGTCAGCAGTTCCTGGGTCAATGGTTCAGTGGGTCAGTGGATCAGAGGGTCAGTGGGTCAGTGTGTCAGTGCGTCGGAGGGTCTGTGGGTCCTGGGTCAGTGGGTCAGTGTGTCAGTGGATCATGTGACAGTGGGTCCTGGGTCACTGGGTCAGTGGTTCAGTGGGTTCTGTGTCAGTGGGTCATGGGTCAGTGGGTCATGGGTCAGTGGGTCTGTGGGTCCTGGGTCAGTGGGTCATGGGTCAGTGGATCATTGATAAGTGGGTCATTGGGTCCTGGCTCAGTGGTCAGTGGGTCAGTGGGTCCTGGGTCAATGGGTCAGTAGATCAGTGGGTCAGAGGGTCAGTGGGTCCTGGGTCATGGGTCAGTGTGTCAGTGGGTCATGGGTCAGTGGGTCCTGGGTCACTGGGTCAGAGGTTCAGTGGGTCCTGTGTCAGTGGGTCAGGGGTCATGGGTCAGTGGGTCAGTGGGTCATTGGTCAGTGGGTCTGTGGGTCTTGGGTCAGTGGGTCCTGGGTCAGTCGGTCAGTGAGTCAGTGGGTCAGTGGGTCAGTGTATCAGTGGGTCCTTGGTCAGTGGGTCAGTGGATCAGTGTGTCAGTGACTCAGTGGTTCAGTGGGTCAGTGGGTCAGTGGGTTATTGGTCAGTGGGTCAGAGGGTCAGTGGGTCAGTGGGTCAGTGGGTCAATGAGTCAGTGTTTCAGTGGGTCAGTTGATCAGTGAATCAGTGGTTCAGTGGGTCAGTGGGTCAGTGAGTCAGTTGTTCAGTGGGTCAGTGAGTCATTGGGTCAGTGGATCAGTGGGTCAGTGAGACAGTGGTTCAGTGGGTCAGTGGGTCAGTGGATCCTTGGTAAGTGGATCATTGGGTCCTGGCTCAGTGGTCAGTGGGTCAGTGGGTCAGTTGGTCAGTGGGTCAGTGAGTCAGTGTTTCAGTGGGTCAGTGATCAGTGAGTCAGTGGGTCAGTGGGTCAGTGGGTTAGTGAGTCAGTGGTTCAGTGGGTCAGTTTGTCAGTGAGTCAGTGGGTCAGTGTGTCAGTGACTCAGTGGTTCAGTGGGTCAGTGGGTACTGGGTCAGTGACTCAATGAGTCAGTGGGTCAGTGGGTCAGTGGGTCAGTGGTACAGTGGGTCAGTTTGTCAGTGAGTCAGTGGGTCAGTGTGTCAGTGACTCAGTGGTTCAGTGGGTCAGTGGGTCAGTGGGTCAGTGAGTCAGTGGTTCAGTGGGTCAGTTTGTCAGTGAGTCAGTGGGTCAGTGTGTCAGTGACTCAGTGGTTCAGTGGGTCAGTGGGTGCTGGGTCAGTGACTCAATGAGTCAGTGGGTCAGTGGGTCAGTGGGTCAGTGGTACAGTGGGTCAGTGAGTCAGTGGGTCAGTGGGTCAGTGGGTCAGTTGGTCAGTGAGTCAATGGGTCAGTGGGTCAGTGGGTCCTTGGTCAGTGGGTCAGTGGGTAGTGTGTCAGTGGGTCCTGGGTCAGTGGGTCAGTGGGTCAGTGGGTCAGTGGGTCAGTGGGTCACTGGGTTAGTGGGTCACTGGGTTAGTGGGTCAGTGGGTACTGGGTCAGTTGGTCAGTGGGTCAGTGTTCAGTGGGTCAGTGAGTCAGTGGTTCAGTGGGTCAGTGGGTCAGTGGGTCCTGGGTTTGTAGGTCAGTGGGTCCTGGGTCTTTAGGTCAGTGAGTCAATGGGTCCTAGGTCAGTGGGTCAGTGCGTACTGGGTCCGTGCGTACTGGATCATGGGTTACTGGGTCCTGGGTCAGTGTGTCAGTGGGTCATGGGTCAGTGGGTCCTGGGTCAATGGTTCAGTTGGTAGATGGTCAGCGGGTTCTGGGTCAGTGGATCAGTGGGTCCTGGGTCTGTGGGTCAGTGAGTCAGTGGGTCAGTGAATCAGTGTGTCCTGAGTCAGTGGGTCAGTGGGTCAATGGGTACTGGGTCAGTTAGTCAGTGGATCCTGGGTCAGTGGGTCGGTGGTTCAGTGTGTTGGAGGGTCTGTGGGTCCTGGGTCAGTGGGTCAGTGTGTCAGTGGGTCATGGGTCAGTGTGTCCTGGGTCACTGGGTCAGTGGTTCAGTGGTTTCTGTGTCAGTGGGTCGGTGGGTCATGGGTCAGTGGGTCAGTGGGTCATGGGTCAGTGGGTCTGTGGGTCCTGGGTCAGTGGGTCATGGGTCAATGTTTCAATGGTTCAGTGGGTCAGTGGGTCAGTGGATCAGTGAGTCAGTGTTTCAGTGGGTCAGTGAGTCATTGGGGCAGTGGATCAGTGGGTCAGTGAGTCAGTATTTCAGTGGGTCAGTGAGTCATTGGGTCAGTGGATCAGTGGGTCAGTGAGTCAATGGTTCAGTGGGTCAGTGGGTCAGTGGGTCAGTGGATCCTTGGTAAGTGGGTCATTTGGTCCTGGCTCAGTGGTCAGTGGGTCAGTGGGTCAGTGGGTCAGTGGATCCTTGGTAAGTGGGTCATTTGGTCCTGGCTCAGTGGTCAGTGGGTCAGTGAGTCAGTGGGTCAGTGAATCAGTGTGTCCTGAGTCAGTGGGTCAGTGGGTCAATGGGTACTGGGTCAGTTAGTCAGTGGATCCTGGGTCAGTGGGTCGGTGGTTCAGTGTGTTGGAGGGTCTGTGGGTCCTGGGTCAGTGGGTCAGTGTGTCAGTGGGTCATGGGTCAGTGTGTCCTGGGTCACTGGGTCAGTGGTTCAGTGGTTTCTGTGTCAGTGGGTCGGTGGGTCATGGGTCAGTGGGTCAGTGGGTCATGGGTCAGTGGGTCTGTGGGTCCTGGGTCAGTGGGTCATGGGTCAATGTTTCAATGGTTCAGTGGGTCAGTGGGTCAGTGGATCAGTGAGTCAGTGTTTCAGTGGGTCAGTGAGTCATTGGGGCAGTGGATCAGTGGGTCAGTGAGTCAGTGTTTCAGTGGGTCAGTGAGTCATTGGGTCAGTGGATCAGTGGGTCAGTGAGTCAATGGTTCAGTGGGTCAGTGGGTCAGTGGGTCAGTGGATCCTTGGTAAGTGGGTCATTTGGTCCTGGCTCAGTGGTCAGTGGGTCAGTGGGTCAATGAGTCAGTGGATCCTTGGTAAGTGGGTCATTTGGTCCTGGCTCAGTGGTCAGTGGGTCAGTGGGTCAGTGGGTCAGTTGGTCAGTGGGTCAGTGGGTCAGTTGGTCAGTGGGTCGTGTGTATGTAGGTCAATGGGTCCTGCGTCAGTGGGTCGGTGGTTCAGTGCGTTGGAGGATCTGTGGGTCCTGGGTCAGTGGGTCAGTGTGTCAGTGGGTCACTGGGTCAGTGGTTTCTGTGTCAGTGGGTCAGTGGGTCATGGGTCAGTGGGTCAGTGGGTCATGGGTCAGTGGGTCTGTGGGTCCTGGGTCAGTGGGTCATGGGTCAATGTTTCAGTGGGTCTGTGGGTCAGTGGATCAGTGAGTCAGTGGTTCAGTGGGTCAGTGTGTCAGTGAGTCAGTGGTTCAGTGGGTCATTTGGTCAGTGGGTCAGTGGGTCAGTGAGTCAGTATTTCAGTGGGTCAGTGAGTCAATGGTTCATTGGGTCAGTGAGTCAGTGGGTCAGTGGGTCAGTGTGTCAGTGGTTCAGTGAATCAGTGGGTCAGCAGTTCAGTGGGTCAGTGGATCAGTGAGTCAGTAGATCAGTGGGTCAGTGGTTCAGTTGGTCAGTGTGTCGTGTGTTTGTGGGTCAGTGGGTCCTGCGTCAGTGGGTCAGTGGGTCAGAGAGTCAGTGGGTCAGTTGGTCAGTGGGTCAATGAGTCAGTGTTTCAGTAGGTCTGTGGATCAGTGAGTCAGTGGTTCAGTGGGTCAGTGGGTCAGTGGGTCAGTGAGTCAGTGGTTCAGTGGGTCAGTGAGTCATTGGGTCAGTGGATCAGTGGGTCAGTGAGTCAGTGGGTCAGTGGGTCAGTGGGTCAGTGGGTCAGTGGATCCTTGGTAAGTGGGTCATTTGGTCCTGGCTCAGTGGTCAGTGGGTCAGTGGGTCAGTGGGTCAGTTGGTCAGTGGGTCAGTGAGTCAGTGTTTCAGTGGGTCAGTGAGTCAGTGGTTCAGTGTGTCAGTGTGTCAGTTAGTCAGTGGGTCAATGGGTCAGTTAGTCAGTGTTTCAGTGGGTCAGTGAGTCAGTGTTTCAGTGGGTCAGTGGGTCAGTGTGTCAGTGGTTCAGTGGGTCAGTGATCAGTGAGTCAGTGGGTCAGTGGGTCAGTGGGTCAGTGAGTCAGTGGTTCATTGGGTCAGTTGGTCAGTGAGTCAGTGGGTCAGTGTGTCAGTGACTCAGTGGTTCAGTGGGTCAGTGGGTACTGGGTCAGTGACTCAATGAGTCAGTGGGTCAGTGGGTCAGTGGGTCAGTGGTTCAGTGGGTCAGTGAGTCAGTGGGTCAGTGGGTCTGTGGGTCAGTTGGTCAGTGAGTCAATGGGTCAGTGGGTCAGTGGGTCTTTGGTCAGTGGGTCAGTGGGTAGTGTGTCAGTGGGTCCTGGGTCAGTGGGTCAGTGGGTCACTGGGTTAGTGGATCAGTGGGTCAGTGGTTCCATTGGTAGTGGGTCAGCGGATCCTGGGTCAATGGGTCAGTGGGTCCTGGGTCTGTGGGTCAGTGAGTCAGTGGGTCCTTGAATCAGTGTGTCCTGAGTCAGTGGGTCAGTGGGTCAATGGGTACTGGGTCAGTTAGTCAGTGGATCCTGGGTCAGTGGGTCGGTGGTTCTGTGCGTCGGAGGGTCTGTGGGTCCTGGGTCAGTGGGTCAGTGTGTCAGTGGGTTATGGGTCAGTGTGTCCTGGGTCACTGGGTCAGTGGTTCAGACGTTTCTGTGTCAGTGGGTCAGTGGGTCATGGGTCAGTAGGTCAGTGGGTCATGGGTCAGTGTGTCTGTGGGTCCTGGGTCAGTGGGTCATGATCAGTGTTTCAGTGGGTCTGTGGGTCAGTGGATCAGTGAGTTAGTGGTTCAGTGGGTCAGTGGGTCAGTGGATCAGTGAATCAGTGGTTCAGTGGGTCAGTTGGTCAGTGGGTCAGTGGGTCAGTGTGTCAGTGGTTCAGTGAGTCAGTGGGTCAGTGGTTCACTGGGTCAGTGAGTCAGTGGTTCAGTGGGTCAGTGGGTCAGTGAGTCAGTGGGTCAGTGGGTCAGTGGGTCAGTTGGTCAGTGGGTCGTGGGTATGTGGGTCAGTTGGTCCTGCGTCAGTGGGTCAGTGTGTCAGAGAGTCAGTGGGTCAGTTGGTCAATGGGTCAATGTGTCAGTGTTTCAGTGGGTCAATGGGTCAGTGGGTCAATGAGTCAGTGGTTCAGTGGGTCAGTGAGTCATTGGGTCAGTGGATCAGTGGGTCACTGAGTCAGTGGTTCAGTGGGTCAGTGGATCAGTGGGTCAGTGGATCCTTGGTAAGTGGGTCATTTGGTCCTGGCTCAGTGGTCAGTGGGTCAGTGGGTCAGTGGGTCAGTGGGTCAGTGAGTCAGTGTTTCAGCGGGTCAGTTGGTCAGTGAGTCAGTGGGTCAGTGTGTCAGTGACTCAGTGGTTCAGTGGGTCAGTGGGTACTGGGTCAGTGACTCAATGAGTCAGTGGGTCAGTGGGTCAGTAGGTCAGTGGTTCAATGGGTCAGTGAGTCAGTGGGTCAGTGGGTCAGTGGGTCAGTTGGTCAGTGAGTCAATGAGTCAATGGGTCAGTGGGTCCTTGGTCAGTGGGTCAGTGGGTAGTGTGTCAGTGGGTCCTGGGTCAGTGGTCAGTGGGTCAGTGGGTCAGTGGGTCACTGGGTTAGTGGATCAGTGGGTGCTGGGTCAGTGTGTCAGTGAGTCAGTTGGTCAGTGGTCAGTGGGTCAGTGAGTCAGTGGGTCAGTGGGTCAGTGGGTCACTGGGTTAGTGGGTCAGTGGGTACTGGGTCAGTTGGTCAGTGAGTCAGTGGGTCAGTGGTCAGTGGGTCAGTGAGTCAGTGGTTCAGTGGGTCAGTGGGTCAGTGGGTCCTGGGTTTGTAGGTCAGTGGGTCCTGGGTCTTTAGATCAGTGAGTCAATGGGTCCTGGGTCAGTGGGTCAGTGTGTTCTGGGTCAGTGGGTACTGGGTCAGTGGGTTACTGGGTCCTGGGTCAGTGTGTCAGTGGTTCAGTGGGTCAGTGAGTCATTGGGTCAGTGGATCAGTGGGTCAGTGAGTCAGTGGGTCAGTGGGTCAGTGGGTCAGTGGGTCAGTGGATCCTTGGTAAGTGGGTCATTTGGTCCTGGCTCAGTGGTCAGTGGGTCAGTGGGTCAGTGGGTCAGTTGGTCAGTGGGTCAGTGAGTCAGTGTTTCAGTGGGTCAGTGAGTCAGTGGTTCAGTGTGTCAGTGTGTCAGTTAGTCAGTGGGTCAATGGGTCAGTTAGTCAGTGTTTCAGTGGGTCAGTGAGTCAGTGTTTCAGTGGGTCAGTGGGTCAGTGTGTCAGTGGTTCAGTGGGTCAGTGATCAGTGAGTCAGTGGGTCAGTGGGTCAGTGGGTCAGTGAGTCAGTGGTTCATTGGGTCAGTTGGTCAGTGGGTCAGTGTGTCAGTGACTCAGTGGTTCAGTGGGTCAGTGGGTACTGGGTCAGTGACTCAATGAGTCAGTGGGTCAGTGGGTCAGTGGGTCAGTGGTTCAGTGGGTCAGTGAGTCAGTGGGTCAGTGGGTCTGTGGGTCAGTTGGTCAGTGAGTCAATGGGTCAGTGGGTCAGTGGGTCTTTGGTCAGTGGGTCAGTGGGTAGTGTGTCAGTGGGTCCTGTGTCAGTGGGTCAGTGGGTCACTGGGTTAGTGGATCAGTGGGTGCTGGGTCAGTGGTTCCATTGGTAGTGGGTCAGCGGATCCTGGGTCAATGGGTCAGTGGGTCCTGGGTCTGTGGGTCAGTGAGTCAGTGGGTCCTTGAATCAGTGTGTCCTGAGTCAGTGGGTCAGTGGGTCAATGGGTACTGGGTCAGTTAGTCAGTGGATCCTGGGTCAGTGGGTCGGTGGTTCTGTGCGTCGGAGGGTCTGTGGGTCCTGGGTCAGTGGGTCAGTGTGTCAGTGGGTTATGGGTCAGTGTGTCCTGGGTCACTGGGTCAGTGGTTCAGACGTTTCTGTGTCAGTGGGTCAGTGGGTCATGGGTCAGTAGGTCAGTGGGTCATGGGTCAGTGTGTCTGTGGGTCCTGGGTCAGTGGGTCATGATCAGTGTTTCAGTGGGTCTGTGGGTCAGTGGATCAGTGAGTTAGTGGTTCAGTGGGTCAGTGGGTCAGTGGATCAGTGAATCAGTGGTTCAGTGGGTCAGTTGGTCAGTGGGTCAGTGGGTCAGTGTGTCAGTGGTTCAGTGAGTCAGTGGGTCAGTGGTTCACTGGGTCAGTGAGTCAGTGGTTCAGTGGGTCAGTGGGTCAGTGAGTCAGTGGGTCAGTGGGTCAGTGGGTCAGTTGGTCAGTGGGTCGTGGGTATGTGGGTCAGTTGGTCCTGCGTCAGTGGGTCAGTGTGTCAGAGAGTCAGTGGGTCAGTTGGTCAATGGGTCAATGTGTCAGTGTTTCAGTGGGTCAATGGGTCAGTGGGTCAATGAGTCAGTGGTTCAGTGGGTCAGTGAGTCATTGGGTCAGTGGATCAGTGGGTCACTGAGTCAGTGGTTCAGTGGGTCAGTGGATCAGTGGGTCAGTGGATCCTTGGTAAGTGGGTCATTTGGTCCTGGCTCAGTGGTCAGTGGGTCAGTGGGTCAGTGGGTCAGTGGGTCAGTGAGTCAGTGTTTCAGCGGGTCAGTTGGTCAGTGAGTCAGTGGGTCAGTGTGTCAGTGACTCAGTGGTTCAGTGGGTCAGTGGGTACTGGGTCAGTGACTCAATGAGTCAGTGGGTCAGTGGGTCAGTAGGTCAGTGGTTCAATGGGTCAGTGAGTCAGTGGGTCAGTGGGTCAGTGGGTCAGTTGGTCAGTGAGTCAATGAGTCAATGGGTCAGTGGGTCCTTGGTCAGTGGGTCAGTGGGTAGTGTGTCAGTGGGTCCTGGGTCAGTGGTCAGTGGGTCAGTGGGTCAGTGGGTCACTGGGTTAGTGGATCAGTGGGTGCTGGGTCAGTGTGTCAGTGAGTCAGTTGGTCAGTGGTCAGTGGGTCAGTGAGTCAGTGGGTCAGTGGGTCAGTGGGTCACTGGGTTAGTGGGTCAGTGGGTACTGGGTCAGTTGGTCAGTGAGTCAGTGGGTCAGTGGTCAGTGGGTCAGTGAGTCAGTGGTTCAGTGGGTCAGTGGGTCAGTGGGTCCTGGGTTTGTAGGTCAGTGGGTCCTGGGTCTTTAGATCAGTGAGTCAATGGGTCCTGGGTCAGTGGGTCAGTGTGTTCTGGGTCAGTGGGTACTGGGACAGTGGGTTACTGGGTCCTGGGTCAGTGTGTCAGTGGGTCATGGGTCAGTGGGTCCTGGGTCAGTGGTTCAGTTGGTCGTGGGTCAGCGGGTCCTGGGTCAGTGGGTCAGTGGGTTCTGGGTCTGTGGGTCAGTGAGTCAGTGGGTCAGTGAATCAGTGTGTCCTGAGTCAGTGGGTCAGTGGGTCAATGGGTACTGGGTCAGTTAGTCAGTGGATCCTGGGTCAGTGGGTCGGTGGTTCAGTGCGTCGGAGTGTCTGTGGGTCCTGGGTCATTGGGTCAGTGTGTCAGTGGGTCATGGGTCAGTGTGTCCTGGGTCACTGGGTCAGTGGTTCAGTGGTTTCTGTGTCAGTGGGTCAGTGGGTCATGGGTAAGTGGGTCAGTGGGTCATGGGTCAGTGGGTCTGTGGGTCCTGGGTCAGTGGGTCATGGGTCAGTGGATCATTGGTAAGTGGGTCATTGGGTCCTGGCTCAGTGGTCAGTGGGTCAGTGGTTCCTGGGTCAATGGGTCAGTGGGTCAGTGGATCAGAGGTTCAGTGGGTCCTGGGTCAGTGGGTCAGTGGGTCAGTGCGTCGGAGGGTCTGTGGGTCCTGGGTCAGTGGGTCAGTGTGTCAGTGGATCATGGGTCAGTGGGACCTGGGTCACTGGGTCAGTGGTTCAGTGGGTTCTGTGTCAGTGGGTCAGTGGGTCATGGGTCAGTGGGTCAGTGGGTCATGGGTCAGTGGGTCTGAGGGTCCTGGGTCAGTGGGTAATGGGTCAGTGGATCATTGGTAAGTGGGTCATTGGGTGCTGGCTCAGTGGTCAGTGGGTCAGTGGGTCCTGGGTCAATGACTCAGTAGGTCAGTGGGTCAGAGGGTCAGTGGGTCCTGGGTCAGTGGGTCAGTGGGTCCTGGGTCACTGGGTCAGAGGTTCAGTGGGTCCTGTGTCAGTGGGTCAGTGGGTCATGGGTCAGTGGGTCAGTGGGTCATGGGTCAGTGGGTCTATGGGTCTTGGGTCAGTGGGTCCTGGGTCAGTTGGTCATTGGGTCAGTTGGACAGTGGTCAGTGAATCAGTGTTTCAGTGGGTCAGTGGGTTAGTGGGTCAGTGAGTCAGTGGTTCAGTGGGTCAATTGGTCAGTGAGTCACTGGGTCAGTGAGTCAGTGTTTCAGTGAGTCAGTGAGTCAGTGTTTCAGTGGGTCAGTTGGTCAGTGAGTCAGTGTACAGTGGGTCAGTGTATCAGTGGATCCTTGGTCAGTGGGTCAGTGGATCAGTGTGTCATCGACTCAGTGGTTCAGTGGGTCAATGGGTCAGTGGTTCAGTGGGTCAGTGAGTCAGTGGGTCAGTGGGTCAGTGGGTCAGAGGGTCAGTGGGTCAGTTGGTCAGTGGGTCAATGAGTCAGTGTTTCAGTGGGTCAGTGGATCAGTGAGTCAGTGGTTCAGTGGGTCAGTGGGTCAGTGAGTCAGTGGTTCAGTGGGTCCTTGGTCAGTGGGTCAGTGGGAAGTGTGTCAGTGGGTCAGTGGATCAGTGTGTCAGTGACTCAGTGGTTCAGTGGGTCAGTGGGTACTGGGTCAGTTTGTCAATGAGTCAGTGGGTCAGTGAGTCAGTGGGTCCTTGGTCAGTGGGTCAGTGGGTAGTGTGTCAGTGGGTCAGTGGGTCCTGGGTCAGTGGGTCAGTGGGTCAGTGAGTCAGTGGGTCAGTGGGTCAGTGGGTCAGTGGGTCACTGGGTTAGTGGATCAGTGGGTGCTGGGTCAGTGGGTCAGTGAGTCAGTTGGTCAGTGGTCAGTGGGTCAGTGAGTCAGTGGATCAGTGGGTCAGTGGGTCACTGGGTTAGTGGGTCAGTGGATACTGGGTCAGTGGGTCAGTGAGTCAGTGGGTCAGTGGTCAGTGGGTCAGTGAGTCAGTGGTTCAGTGGGTCAGTGGGTCAGTGGGTCCTGCTTTTGTAGGTCAGTGGGTCCTGGGTCTTTAGGTCAGTGAGTCAATGGGTCCTGGGTCAGTGGGTCAGTGGGTACTGGGTCAGTGGGTTACTGGGTCCTGGGTCAGTGTGTCAGTGGGTCATGGGTCAGTGGGTCCTGGGTCAGTGGTTCAGTTGGTCGTGGGTCAGTGAGTCAGTGGGTCAGTGAATCAGTGTGTCCTGAGTCAGTGGGTCAGTGTGTCAATGGGGACTGGGTGAGTGGGTCAGTGGGTGCTGGGTCAGTGGGTCAGTGAGTCAGTTGGTCAGTGGTCAGTGGGTCAGTGAGTCAGTGGATCAGTGGGTCAGTGGGTCACTGGGTTAGTGGGTACTGGGTCAGTGGGTCAGTGAGTCAGTGGGTCAGTGGTCAGTGGGTCAGTGAGTCAGTGGTTCAGTGGGTCAGTGGGTCAGTGGGTCCTGGGTTTGTAGCTCAGTGGGACCTGGGTCTTTAGGTCAGTGAGTCAATGGGTCCTGGGTCAGTGGGTCAGTGGGTACTGGGTCAGTGGGTTACTGGGTCCTGGGTCAGTGTGTCAGTGGGTCATGGGTCAGTGGGTCCTGGGTCAGTGGTTCAGTTGGTCGTGGGTCAGCGGGTCCTGGGTCAGTGGATCAGTGGGTCCTGGGTCTGTGAGTCAGTGAGTCAGTGGGTCAGTGAATCAGTGTGTCCTGAGTCAGTGGGTCAGTGGGTCAATGGGTACTGGGTCAGTGGGTCAGTGGGTCCTGGGTCAGTGGGTCAGTGGGTCAGTGCGTCCGAGGGTCAGTGGGTCCTGGGTCAGTGGGTCAGTGTGTCAGTGAGTCATGGGTCAGTGGGTCCTGTGTCACTGGGTCAGTGGTTCAGTGGGTTCTGTGTCATTGGGTCACTGGGTCATGGGTCAGTGAGTCAGTGGGTCTTGGGTCAGTGGGTCTGTGGGTCCTGGGTCAGTGGGTCATGGGTCAGTGGATCATTGGTAAGTGGGTCATTGGGTCCTGGCTCAGTGGTCAGTGGGTCAGTGGTTCCTGGTCTGTGGGTCAGTGTGTCCTGGGTCAGTGGGTCAGTGGGTCAGTGGGTCAGTGGGTCCTGGGTCAGTGAGTCAGTGGGTCCTGGGTCAGTGGGTCAGTGGGTCAGTGGGTCAGTTGGTCCTGGGTCAGTGGGTCAGTGGGTCAGTGGGTCCTGGGTCAGTGAGTCAGTGGGTCCTGGGTCAGTGGGTCAGTGTATCCTGGTTCAGTGGGTCAGTAGGTCCTGGTTCAGTGGGTCCTGGGTCTGTGGGTCAGTGTGTCCTGGGTCAGTGGGTCAGTGGGTCAGTGGGTTCTGTTTCAGTGGGTCCTGGTTCAGTGGGTCCTGGGTCAGTGGATCCTGGGTCAGTGGATCAGTGTGTCCTGGATCAGTGTGTCCTGGGTCAGTGGATCAGTGGGTCAGTGGATCAGTGTGTCCTGGGTCAGTGGGTCAGTAGGTCCTGGTTCAGTGGGTCCTGGGTCAGTGGATCAGTGTGTCCTGGATCAGTCTGTCCTGGGTCAGTGGATCAGTGGGTCAGTGGATCAGTGGGTCAGTGGATCAGTGTGTCCTGGGTCAGTGGGTCAGTAGGTCCTGGTTCAGTGGGTCCTGGTTCAGTGGGTCCTGGTTCAGTGGATCAGTGGGTCAGTGGATCAGTGTGTCCTGAGTCAGTGGGTCAGTAGGTCCTGGTTCAGTGGGTCCTGGGTCAGTGGATCAGTGTGTCCTGGATAAGTCTGTCCTGGGTCAGTGGATCAGTGGGTCAGTGGATCAGTGTGTCCTGGGTCAGTGGGTCAGTAGGTCCTGGTTCAGTGGGTCCTGGTTCAGTGGGTCAGTAGGTCCTGGTTCAGTGGGTCCTGGTTCAGTGGGTCCTGGTTCAGAGGGTCCTGGGTCAGTGGATCAGTGGGTCAGTGGATCAGTGTGTCCTGGGTCAGTGGGTCAGTAGGTCCTGGTTCAGTGGGTCCTGGGTCAGTGGATCAGTGTGTCCTGGATCAGTCTGTCCTGGGTCAGTGGATCAGTGGGTCAGTGGATCAGTGTGTCCTGGGTCAGTGGGTCAGTAGGTCCTGGTTCAGTGGGTCCTGGTTCAGTGGGTCAGTAGGTCCTGGTTCAGTGGGTCCTGGTTCAGTGGGTCCTGGTTCAGAGGGTCCTGGGTCAGTGGATCAGTGGGTCAGTGGATCAGTGTGTCCTGGGTCAGTGGGTCAGTAGGTCCTGGTTCAGTGGGTCCTGGTTCAGTGGGTCAGTAGGTCCTGGTTCAGTGGGTCCTGGTTCAGTGGGTCAGTAGGTCCTGGTTCAGTGGGTCCTGGTTCAGTGGGTCAGTAGGTCCTGGTTCAGTGGGTCCTGGTTCAGTGGGTCAGTAGGTCCTGGTTCAGTGGGTCCTGGTTCAGTGGGTCAGTAGGTCCTGGTTCAGTGGGTCCTGGTTCAGTGGGTCCTGGGTCAGTGGATCAGTGGGTCCTGGTTCAGTGGGTCCTGGGTCAGTGGATCAGTGGGTCAGTGGATCAGTGTGTCCTGGGTCAGTGGGTCAGTAGGTCCTGGTTCAGTGGGTCCTGGTTCAGTGGGTCCTGGTTCAGAGGGTCCTGGGTCAGTGGATCAGTGTGTCCTGGATCAGTGTGTCCTGGGACAGTGGGTCAGTAGGTCCTGGTTCAGTGGGTCCTGGTTCAGTGGGTCCTGGTTCAGAGGGTCCTGGGTCAGTGGATCAGTGGGTCCTGGTTCAGTGGATCAGTGTGTCCTGGGTCAGTGGGTCCTGGGTCAGTGGATCAGTGTGTCCTGGATCAGTCTGTCCTGGGTCAGTGGATCAGTGGGTCAGTAGGTCCTGGTTCAGTGGGTCAGTGGGTCAGTAGGTCCTGGTTCAGTGGGTCCTGGTTCAGTGGGTCCTGGTTCAGTGGGTCCTGGGTCAGTGGATCAGTGGGTCAGTGGATCAGTGTGTCCTGAGTCAGTGGGTCAGTAGGTCCTGGTTCAGTGGGTCCTGGGTCAGTGGATCAGTGTGTCCTGGATAAGTCTGTCCTGGGTCAGTGGATCAGTGGGTCAGTGGATCAGTGTGTCCTGGGTCAGTGGGTCAGTAGGTCCTGGTTCAGTGGGTCCTGGTTCAGTGGGTCAGTAGGTCCTGGTTCAGTGGGTCCTGGTTCAGTGGGTCCTGGTTCAGAGGGTCCTGGGTCAGTGGATCAGTGGGTCAGTGGATCAGTGTGTCCTGGGTCAGTGGGTCAGTAGGTCCTGGTTCAGTGGGTCCTGGGTCAGTGGATCAGTGTGTCCTGGATCAGTCTGTCCTGGGTCAGTGGATCAGTGGGTCAGTGGATCAGCGTGTCCTGGGTCAGTGGGTCAGTAGGTCCTGGTTCAGTGGGTCCTGGTTCAGTGGGTCAGTAGGTCCTGGTTCAGTGGGTCCTGGTTCAGTGGGTCCTGGTTCAGAGGGTCCTGGGTCAGTGGATCAGTGGGTCAGTGGATCAGTGTGTCCTGGGTCAGTGGGTCAGTAGGTCCTGGTTCAGTGGGTCCTGGTTCAGTGGGTCAGTAGGTCCTGGTTCAGTGGGTCCTGGTTCAGTGGGTCAGTAGGTCCTGGTTCAGTGGGTCCTGGTTCAGTGGGTCAGTAGGTCCTGGTTCAGTGGGTCCTGGTTCAGTGGGTCAGTAGGTCCTGGTTCAGTGGGTCCTGGTTCAGTGGGTCAGTAGGTCCTGGTTCAGTGGGTCCTGGTTCAGTGGGTCCTGGGTCAGTGGATCAGTGGGTCCTGGTTCAGTGGGTCCTGGGTCAGTGGATCAGTGGGTCAGTGGATCAGTGTGTCCTGGGTCAGTGGGTCAGTAGGTCCTGGTTCAGTGGGTCCTGGTTCAGTGGGTCCTGGTTCAGAGGGTCCTGGGTCAGTGGATCAGTGGGTCAGTGGATCAGTGTGTCCTGGGTCAGTGGGTCAGTAGGTCCTGGTTCAGTGGGTCCTGGTTCAGTGGGTCCTGGTTCAGAGGGTCCTGGGTCAGTGGATCAGTGTGTCCTGGATCAGTGTGTCCTGGGTCAGTGGGTCAGTAGGTCCTGGTTCAGTGGGTCCTGGTTCAGTGGGTCCTGGTTCAGAGGGTCCTGGGTCAGTGGATCAGTGGGTCCTGGTTCAGTGGATCAGTGTGTCCTGGGTCAGTGGGTCCTGGGTCAGTGGATCAGTGTGTCCTGGATCAGTCTGTCCTGGGTCAGTGGATCAGTGGGTCAGTAGGTCCTGGTTCAGTGGGTCAGTGGGTCAGTAGGTCCTGGTTCAGTGGGTCCTGGTTCAGTGGGTCCTGGTTCAGAGGGTCCTGGGTCAGTGGATCCTGGGTCAGTGGATCAGTGTGTCCTGGGTCAGTGGGTCAGTGGGTCAGTGGATCAGTGTGTCCTGGGTCAGCCGGTCGGAATGGCCAGGGCGGTCAGAGTGTTCAGGGCCACACTGTTGGGGCATTTGAGCCCTTGCAGGAAAGCTGAATTGAATTTTGAATCCTGGAGACCCTAGCAGCCAATCCCAAATTATGGCTGAACAAACTCTGCTCTGCAATCCATTCGGATTGAGGGAAGTCTCTTACAGACTTTAACCAAGAATGAGGTCAAGTCCCTGTCTCCACCATCAGTGAGTGTTTACTTGTCACTCCTTCTCCCTCAGCAAGGCAGCAGGAGATAATGATGCAATTTAAATTATTCTCATTATTCGCACGGATAATGCTGCAGGGAAAGCAATTTGTTTCATCAGTGAAAACACAGTGCCATCAGGAATACATTTATTATCGGTTGCCTCCTGTGAAAGTCCCAGAAGTTCAGAAATGAGACCAACTTGAGAATGTGCAGGTAGAGAGGGAGTGGGTGACTGCCAAACAAAAGAGGAGGTCCAGGCAGATAGTGCAGGAGGCCCCCGAGTCCATCTCGCTCTCTAACCAGTATTCTGTTCTGGGCACCGGTGGGGGCGATGGTGCCTCTGGGGAGTTCAGCCAGAACCAAGTCCACGGCACCACGGGTGGCTCAGCTGCACGGGGCGGGAGGAAGAAGAATGGAAGAGCTATATAAAGTAGTAGGGGACTCGATAGTCAGGGGAGCAGACAAGCGTTCCTACGGCCGCAGACGTGACTCCAGGATGGTATTGGCCAGGATAGACTGGCGAGTGATACTTAAAGGGTTGACGGTGGATAGGCAATGGCAGACATTTAAAGATCACATGGATGAACTTCAACAATTGTACATCCCTGTCTGTCGTAAAAATAAAAAAGGGAAGGTGGCTCAACCGTGGATAACAAGGGAAATTAAGGAAAGTGTTAAATCCAAGGAAGAGGCATATAAATTGGTCAGTAAAAGCAGCAAACCTGAGGACTGAGAGAAATTTAGAATTCAGCAGAGGAGGGCGAAGGGTCTAATTAGGAGTGGGAAAATAGAGTATGAGAGTAAGCTTGCTGGGAACATAAAAACTGACTGCAAAAGCTTCTATATAAATGTGAAGAGAAAAAATATTAGTGAAGACTAATATAGGTCCCTTGCAGTCAGAATCAGGTGAATTCATAATGTGGAACAAAGAAATGGCAGGCCAATAGAACAAATACTTTGTTTTTGTCTTCACTAAGGAAGACAGAACATAAGAACATAAGAATTAGGAACAGGAGTAGGCCATCTAGCCCCTCGAGCCTACTCCACCACTCAACAAGATCATGGCTGATCTCGCCGTGGACTCAGCTCCACTTACCCGCCCGCTCCCCATAACCCTTAATTCCCTTATTGGTTAAAAATCTATCTATCTGTGATTTGAATACATTCAATGAGCTAGTCTCAACTGCTTCCTTGGGCAGAGAATTCCACAGATTCACAACCCTCTGAGAGAAGAAATTCCTTCTCAACTCGGTTTTAAATTGGCTCCCCCGTATTTTGAGGCTGTGCCCCCTAGTTCGAGTCTCCCCGACCAGTGGAAACAACCTCACTGCCTCTATCCTGTCCATCCCTTTCATTATTTTAAATGTTTCTATAAGATCACCCTTCATCCTTCTGAACTAAGGAAGACACAAATAATCTCCCGAAAATACTAGGGGACCGAGGGTCTAGCGAGAAGGGGGAACTGAGGGAAATCCTTATTAGTCAGGAAATAGTGTTAGGGAAATTGAAGGGACTGAAGGCCAATAAATCCCCAGGGCCTGATAGTCTGCATCCCAGAATACTTAAGGAAGTGGCCCTAGAAATAGTGGATGCATTGGTGGTCATTTTCCAACATTCGATAGACATTTGGATCAGATAAATGTGAGGTTACCCACTTTGGTGGTAAAAACAGGAAGGCAGATTATTATCTGAATGGTGACAGATTAGTAAAAGGGGAGGTGCAATGAGACCTGGGTGTCATTCAGTCATTGAAGGTAGGCATGCAGGTACAGCAGGAAGTAAAGAAAGCAAATGGCATGCTGGCCTACATAGCGAGGGGATTTGAGTATAGGAGCAGGGAGATCTTGCTGCAGTTGTACATGGCCTTGGTGAGACCAACCTAGAGTATTGTGTGCAGTTTTGGTCTCCTAATCTGAGGAAGAATGTGCTTGCTATTGAGGGAGTGCAACGAAGGTTCACCAGACTGATTCCCGGGATGGCAGGACTGACATATGAGGAAAGACTGGATTGGCTAGGCTTATACTCACTAGAATTTAGAAGAATGAGAGGGGATCTCATAGAAAAGTATAAAATTCTGACGGGATTGGACAGGTTAGATGCAGGAAAAATGTTCCTGATGTTGGGGAAGTCCAGAACCAGGGGACACAGTCTAAGGATAGCATAAGAACATAAGAACATAAGAATTAGGAACAGGAGTAGGCCATCTAGCCCCTCGAGCCTGCTCTGCCACTCAACAAGATCATGGCTGATCTGGCCGTGGACTCAGCTCCACTTACCCGCCCGCTCCCCATAACCCTTAATTCCCTTATTGGTTAAAAATCTATCGATTTGTGATTTGAATACATTCAATGAGCTAGCCTCAACTGCTTCCCTGGGCAGAGAATTCCACAGATTCACAACCCTCTGGGAGAAGAAATTCCTTCTCAACTTGGTTGTAAATTAGCTCCCCCGTATTTTGAGGCTGTGCCCCCTAGTTCTAGTCTCCCCGACCAGTGGAAACAACCTCACTGCCTCTATCCTGTCCATCCTTTTCATTATTTTAAATGTTTCTATAAGATCACCCTTCATCCTTCTGAACTCCAACGAGTAAAGACCCAGTCTACTCAATCTATCATCATAAGGTAACCCCCTTATCTCCGGAATCAGCCTAGTGAATCGTCTCTGTACCCCCTCCAAAGCTAGTATATCCTTCCTTAAGTAAGGTGACCAAAACTGCATGCAGTACTCCAGGTGCGGCCTCACCAATACCCTGTACAGTTGCAGCAGGACCTCCCTGCTTTTGTACTCCATCCCTCTCGCAATGAAGGCCAACATTCCATTCGCCTTCCTGATTACCTGCTGCACCTGCAAACTAACTTTTTGAGATTCATGGACAAGGTGGGTGGGGAGGTTTGACCCATCCACCTCCACGGAGGTGTGTGGGGGACCTGACCCATCCACCTCCATGGCACGAACCTGGTATTGCAGTACTTCCAGGAACGGTGCAGTGGCTCTAGGCCTTTTGGCTAAGAGCATTGGCGCAGAGTGATCCTTGGCATGTGCAAGGTGACCTCTGGCGTTTGTGATTTGACAAAGAATTGGAACGATTGGCTACGAATTTAAAAAATGTCACCCAGGTCGGGTGGCATGGTCTTAATGTTTTATGTTTTGCAGGTAAACTCAAAAGAGTTTCATGCACAAGGACCCCCAGGTCCCTCTGCACCTCAGCTTGTTGTAATTTCTCCCCATTCAAATAATATTCCCTTTTACTGTTTTTTTTCCCAAGGTGGATGACCTCACATTTTCCGACATTGTATTCCATCTGCCAAAGCTTAGGCCATTCGCTTAACCTATCTAAATCTCTTTGCAGCCTCTCTGTGTCCTCTACACAATCCGCTTTCCCACTAATCTTTGTGTCATACACTCTGTCCCCTCTTCTAGGTCATCTATGTATATTGTAAACAGTTGTGGTCCCAGCACTGATCCCTGTGGCACACCACTAACCACCGATTTCCAACCCGAAAAGGACCGACATTTATCCTGATTCTCTGCTTTCTGTTAGCCAGCCAATTCTCTATCCATGCTAATACATTTCCTCTGACTCCACATATCTTTATTTTCTGCAGTAACCTTTTGTGTGGCACCTTATCGAATGCCTTTTGGAAATCTAAATACACCACATCCATCGGTACACCTCTATCCACCATACTCGTTATATCCTCAAAGAATTCCAGAAAATTAGTTAAACATGATTTCCCCTTCATGAATCCATGTTGTGTCTGCTTGATTGCACTATTCCTATTTAGATGTCTCGCTATTTCTTCCTTAATGATAGCTTCAAGCACTTTCCCCACTACAGATGTTAAACTAAGCGGCCTATAGTTACCTGCCTTTTGTCTGCCCCCTTTTTTAAACAGAGGCGTTATATTAGCTGCTTTCCAATCCGCTGGTACCTCCCCAGAGTCCAGAGAATTTTTGTAGATTATAACGAATGCATCTGCTATAACTTCCGCCATCTCTTTTAATACCCTGGGATGCATTTCATCAGGACCAGGGGACTTGTCTACCTTGAGATCCATTAGTCTGTCCAGCACTACCCCGCTAATGATAGTGATTGTCTCAAGGTCCTCCCTTCCCATATTCCTGTGACCAGCAATTTTTGGCATGGTTTTTGTGTCTTCCACTGTGAAGACCGAAGCAAAATAATTGTTTAAAGTCTCAGCCATTTCCACATTTCCCATTATTAAATCCCCCTTCTCATCTTCTAAGGGACCAACCTTTACTTTAGTCACTCTTTTCCGTTTTATATATCGGTAAAAGTTTTTACTATCTGTTTTTATGTTTTGCGCAAGTTTACTTTCGTAATCTATCTTTCCTTACTTTATTGCTTTCTTAGTCATTCTTTGCTGTCGTTTAAAATTTTCCCAATCTTCTAGTTTCCCACTAACCTTGGCCACCTTATACGCATTGGTTTTTAATTTGATACTCTCCTTAATTTCCTTGGTTATCCATGGCTGGTTATCCCTTCTCTTACCGCCCTTCTTTTTCACTGGAATATAGTTTTGTTGAGCACTATGAAAGAGCTCCTTAAAAGTCCTCCACTGTTCCTCAATTGTGCCACCGTTTAGTCTGTGTTCCCAGTCTACTTTAGCCAACTCTGCCCTCATCCCACTGTAGTCCCCTTTGTTTAAGCATAGTACGCTCGTTTGAGACACTACTTCCTCACCCTCAATCTGTATTACAAATTCAACCATACTGTGATCACTCATTCCGAGAGGATCTTTTACTAGAAGATCATTTATTATTCCTGTCTCATTACACAGGACCAGATCTAAGATAGCTTGCTCCTTTGTAGGTTCTGTAACATACTGTTCTAAGAAACAATCCCGAATGCATTCTATGAATTCCTCCTCAAGGCTACCCCGTGCGATTTGATTTGACCAATCGATATGTAGGTTAAAATCCCCCATGATTACTGCCGTTCCTTTTTCACATGCCTCCATTATTCCCTTGATTATTGCCCGCCCCACCGTGAAGTTATTATTTGGGGGCCTATAAACTACGCCCACCAGTGACTTTTTCCCCTTACTATCTCTAATCTCCACCCACAATGATTCAACATTCTGCAAGGGTAAGCCATATAGGACTGAGATGAGGAGGAACTTTTTCACCCAGAGAGTTGTGAACCTGTTGAATTCTCTGCCACAGAAAGTTGTTGAGACCAGTTCATTGCACATATTCAAAAGGGAGTTAGATGTGGTCCTTACAGCTAAAGGGATCAGGGAGTATGGAGAGAAGGCTGGAGTGGGGTACTGAGGTTGAATGATCAGTCATGATCATATTGAATAGCGATGCAGGCTCGAAGGGCCGAATGGCCTACTCCTGCACCTATTTTCTATGTTTCTATGTTTCTATGTATGTTGCCTCCCTGGTGTCAGGGTCAAGGATGTCACCGAGCGGCTGCAGGGCATTCTGGGGGGAGAGGGTGATCAGCCAGAGGTCGTGGTCCATATTGGTACCAACGACATAGGTCGAAAGAGGGGTCAGGTCCTGCAGGCAGAGTTTAGGGAGCTGGGAGAGAGATTAAAAAGCTCTACCTCAAAGGTAGTAATCTCCGGATTACTCCCGGTGCCACGAGCTAGTGAGTACTGAAATAGGAGGATAGAGCAGATGAATGCGTGGCTGGAGAGATGGTGCAGGAGGGAGGGCTTTAGATTCCTGAGGCATTGGGACCGCGTCTGGGGGAGGTGGGACCTGTACAAGCCGGACAGGTTGCACCTCAACAGGGCCGGGACCAATATCCTCGCAGGGGGGGGTTTGCTAGTGCTGTTGGGAAGGGTTTAAACTAGCTTGGCAGGGGGATGGGAACCTGAGAATAGATTCATTCGGGAGGGGAGTAATGCTGAAAATGGGCAGTCGAAAATTAGTGAGCGAGTTTGGAAGACAGAGGAAATAAAGGCAAGAAAATAGACAACAAGGGAGGTTGGCAGTGCTAAATGTTATATACTTCAATACAAGAAGTATAGGGAATAAGGCAGATGAGCTGAGACCACAGGTAGACACTTGGGAGTACGATATTATAGCTATTACTGAGACATGGCTGAAAGAAGGGCAGGTACGGCAGCTCAACATTCCTGGTTACAGGGTTTTCAGACAGGATAGAGCGGGGGGGTAAAAAAAGGAGGGGGGTCACAGTATTGATTAAAGAAACAATTACAGCTATCAGGTGGGATGATATGTTAGAGGGGTCTTCAAAGGAGGCCATATGGGTTGAATTAAAGAACAATAAAGGACTGTATTATAGGTCCCCAAACAGTCAGAGGGAGATCGAAGAGCAAATATGTAGACAAATTTCTGACAAGTGCAAAAACTATAGGGCAGTTATAGTAAGGGATTTCAATGATCCTATTATTAACTGGGATACTATCAGTGTACTAATTGTGGAGGGCACAAATTTCCTAAATTGCATTCTGGAGAACCTTTTCAGCCAATACGTAGCAAGCCCAACAAGAGGGGAGCAGTTCTGGATTTAGTTTGAAGCTGGGCAGGTGGAAGGAGTAGCAGCGATCATAATTCAGTTAGTTTTAGCATAATTATAGATAAGGACAAAGATAAAACTGGAGTAAAGATTCTAACTTGGGGAAAGGCCAATTTTACTCGGCTGAGAAGTGATTTAGCCAAAGTGGACTTGAAGATAAATCAGTGCCAGAGCAGTGGGAGACATTCGAGATGGAGGAACATGGAGTTCAAGGTAAACATGTTCCCACAAAGAAAGAGGGTAGAACTGCCAAATGTAGAGACCCCTGGATGACAAGGTGCATACAGGGTAAGATAAGGCAAAAAAGGGAAATTTATTTCAGATATCGATAACTCAATACTACAGAAAGCTTGGAAGACTATAGAAAGTGCAAGGGTGAAATTAAGAAGAAAATTAGGAAAGTAAAGAGAGCATGAAAAAGTACTGTCAAATAGAATCAAAGAAAACCCAAATATGTTTTACAATTACATAAAGAGCAAGAGGATAACAAAGGAAAGAGTAGGGCCTATTCGGGACCAAAATGGTGATCTATGTGTGGAGGCAGAGGATGTGGGTAAGGTACTAAATGAATACTTTGCGGCTGTCTACACAAAAGAGGGGACGATGCCGACATTGACGTTCAGGAGGAAGAGAGTGAAATATTGGACGGGGTAAACATAGTAAGAGGGAATGTATTAAGGGGTTTAGCATCCTTGAAAGTAGATAAATCACCAGGACCGGATGAAATATATCCGAGGTTATTAAAGAAGCAAGGGAGGAAATTGTAAAGGCTCTGACCATCATTTTCCAATCCTCTCTGGCTACAGGAGTTGTGCCAGAGGATTGGAGAACTGCTAACGTGCTACCTTTATTTAAAAAGGGAGTAAGGGATATACCGAGTAATTGCAGGCCAGTCAGGCTAACCTCAGTAACACCATCACAGGTCGGGGCTATAAATAGAGCTGGAGCGCTGGGCCCTGGAACACCGTGGGCGGAGGTGCGACGAATGAGGGTACGGGGCCCAGAAGAGCCGAGGGCCCAGGGGCAGCACGGGCCCAGCCCACACTGCGATATGTGTGTGCACTAGGTCTGTGCAGCAGAGCTGGTCCCCAGTCGTCTTGGTTAACCCTTGCCACTGGATAAAGGCCTATCTCTGTCAAGCCCGTGTGGTGGCTGGTTTGCAACGGCCACCACACATTAAAAAAATCCACGCACAGGCATCTCCCACCCCCTCAATTGGAGTTCAGGACTGGAACATCGGATCCTTCAGTGAAACATCTGTGAACTCTTGTGGAAGGAAGTCATCCTCGTTCGAGGGAGCGCCTATGATGATGATGAGTGGTGGGAAAATTACTGGAATCAATTCTGAGAGACAGAATAAACCTTCATTTAAAAAGACACAGATTAATCAACGACAGTCAGCATAGATTTGTTAAGGGAAGGTCATGTCTGACTAACTTTATTGAGTTCTTTGAGGAGGTAACAAGGAGGATCGATGAGGGCAGTGTGTTTGATGTAGTGAATATGGATTTTAGCAAGGCTTTTGATAAGGTCCCACATGGCGGACTGGTCAAAAAAGTAAAAACCCACAGGATCCAGGGCAAAGTGGCAAGTTGGATCCAAAATTGACTCAGAGGCAGGAAGCAAAGGATAATGGTTGATGGATGTTTTTGTGACTGGAAGGCTGTTTTCAGTGGTGTTCCGCAGGGCTCAGTACTGGGTCCCTTGCTTTTTGAGATACATATTTATGATTTAGACTTAAATATAGGGGCATGATAAAGAAATTTGCAGATGATACAAAAATTGGCCGTGTAGTTGACAGTGAGAAGGAAAGCTCCAGACACAGAAACATAGAAACATAGAAAATAGGTGCAGGAGCAGGCCATTTGGCCCTTCGAGCCTGCACCACCATTCAATATGATCATGGCTGATCAAGCAACTTCAGTACCCCATTCCTGCTTTCTCTCCATACCCCTTGATCCCTTTAGCCGTAAGGGCCACTGCAGGAAGATAACATTGAACTGGTCAGGTGGGCGGAAAAGTGGCAAATGGAATTCAATCTTGAAAAGTGTGAGGTAATGCATTTGGGGAGGGGCAACAAGGCAAGGGAATACACATTAAATGGTAGAAGGGTAGAGGAATAAAGGGACCTTGACGTGTATGTCCACAGATCCCTGAAGTAGCAGGCAGGCCAGGTGGTTAAAAGTCATATGGAATACTTGCCTTTATTAACCGAGGCATATAATACAAGAGCAAGGAGGTTATGTTTGAACTATATAAAACACTAGTTAGACCACAGCTGGAGTACTGCGTGCAGTTCTGGTCACCACATTACAGGAAGGATGTGATTGCACTGGAGAGGGTGCAGAGGAGATTTATGAGGATGTTGCGATGAGGAAAGATTGGATAGGCTGGGGTTGTTTTCTTTGGAACAGAGGAGGCTGAGGGGAGACCTGATTGAGGTGTATAAAATTTTGAGGGGCCTGGATAGAGTGGATAGGAAGAACCTGTTTCCCTCAGCAGAGGGGTCAACAACCAGGGGGCATAGATTTAAAGTAATTGGGGGGAGGTTTAGAGGGGATTTGAGGGGAAATGTTTTCACCCAGAGGGTGGTGGGGGTCTGGAACTCGCTGCCTGAAACGATGGTAGAGGCAGAAACCCTCACCACATTTTAATTGTTTGTAACCTACAGGGCTGCAGAATGAGTGCTGGAAAGTGGGATTAGGCTGGGTAACTCTTTCTTGCCCGACACGGACATGATGGGCTGAATGGCCTTCTAGAACATAACATCAGAAATAGGAGCAGGAGTAGGCCACCTGGCCCCTCGAGCCTGCTCCGCCATTTAAGATCATGGCTGATCTGATCATGGACTCAGTTCCACTTCCCTGCCCATAACCCTTTCTTCCCTTATTGCTCAAAAATCTGTCTATCTCCGCCTTAAATATATTCAATGACCCAGCCTCTACAGCTCTCTGGGGCAGAGAATTCAACAGATTTACAACCCTCTGAGAGAAGAAATTTCTCCTCATCTCAGTTTTAAATGGGCAGCCCCTTATTCTAAGACTATGCCCCCTAGTTCTAGTCTCCCCTATGAGTGGAAATATCCTCTCTGCATCCACCTTGTCAAGCCCCTTCATTATCTTGTAAGTTTCAATAAAATCACCTCTCAATCTTCTGAACTCCAATGAGTATAGGCCCAACCTACTCAACGAATCATCATAAGTCAACCCCCTCATCTCCGGAATCAACCTAGTGAACCTTCTCCGAACAGCCTCCAATGCAAGTATCTCCTTCCTTAAATACAGAGATCAAAACTATACGCAGTACACCAGGTGTGGCCTCACCAATACCCTATATAGTTGTAGCAGGACTTCTCTGCTTTTACACTCTATCCCCCTTGCAATAAAGGCCAACATTCCATTTGCTTTCCTGATCACTTGCTGTACCTGCATACTAACTTTTTGTGTTTCATGTTTCATGCACAAGGACCTCCAGGTCCCGCTGTACTGCTGCACTTTGCAATTATAATTTGCTTTTCTATTATTTCTGCCAAAGTTGATAACTTCATATTTTCCCACATTATACTCCATCTGCCAAATGTTTGCCCACTCACTTAGCCTGTTTATATCCCTTTGCAGATTTTTTGTGTCCTCCTCACAATTTGCTTACCCACCCATCAGCAAACTTGGTTACATTACACTCAGTCCCTTCATCCAAGTCATTAATATAGATTGTAAATAGTTGAGGACCCAGCACCGATCCCTGCAGCACCCCACTAGTTACTGTTTGCCAACCGGGAAATGACCCATTTATCCCGACTCTCTTTTCTGTTAGTTAGCCAAACCTCTATCCATGCTAATATATTACCCCCAACCCCGTGAACTTTTATCTTGTGAAGTAACCTTTTATGCAAGAGAAATTAGGGAAAGGGATAGTGTTAAATCCAAGGAAGAGGCATATAAATTGGCCAGAAAAAGCAGCAAACCTGAGGACTGGGAGAAATTTAGAATTCAGCAGAGGAGGACTAAGGTTTTAATTAGGAGGGGGAAAATAGAGTATGAGAGGAAGCTTGCTGGGAACATAAAAACTGACTGCAAAAGCTTCTATAGATATGTGAAGAGAAAAAGATTAGTGAAGACAAACGTAGGTCCCTTGCAGTCAGAATCAGGTGAATTTATAATAGGGAACAAAGAAATGGCAGACCATAGAAACATAGAAATTGGTTGCAGGAACTCGACTGTGTCTTCGTCCGAGCCAGGGATCGCAAGGATGTGTGCATCACCCGCGCCATGACAGGAGCTGACGACTGCTAGACGGACCAGCGCCTAATCCGATCCATCATCAACATTAACATTGCCCCAAAGCGGAGGGGACAGCAGAAGCAGTGCCGCAAAAAAGTTAATGCCGGGGCACTTAAAAACCCAGCTAAGAGAGCCCTATCCAGCCAGCGCCTCACAGCTAACCTGGCGTGCCTTGATGATCTTGCGATGCTAAATGCCCACAGCGCTTGGTCTGCCCTCTAGGCCTCTATAACCAGTGCCTGTGAAGAGACACTTGGTCACTTAACCAGAAAACATCAGGACTGGTTTGATGAAGATGATCAGGAGATCCAAGAACTAATAGATCTAAAGCACAGGGCATTACTGAGCCTCAAGCAACAACCCAACTCGGGAACTACAAAGCAATGGTACAGACGGCTCAAGGCTCAGGTCCAACAAAAAATCCGAGACCTAAAGAACAGGTGGTGGATGGAGAAAGCACGGGAGATACAACAACTGGGCGACAGCCATGATATGCGAGGATTCTTCATCGCAGTCAAGGCCACCTACGGCCCAAACTCCCAAGGCCCCACCCTACTTCTGGCCAAGAATGGGGAAACACACATCAAGGACACTGAAGCTGTCATGGCCCGCTGGAAGGAGCACCTCGAAGATCTCCTCAATCGAGACTCTGGCTTTGACTCGGGTGTTCTCGACTCCATCCCGCAGCATGCGACCCGCCACCACCTCAATGAAACCCCAACGTTGCATGAGGCAGGCAAAGCTATAACACAGCGCAAGAACAACAAGGCTATGGGTGTGGACGGAATCCCTGCTGAGGTGCTAAAGTATGGCGGAGAGGCGCTGTTGACGTGGATACTGAAGGGGGTGGTCCCGGGGGTCAGCTTCACCTCTGACCTACTTGAGCAGTTCAAATCGCTCCCACTCCCTTGGGTTCTAGACTCTGGGTTTATTTGGGGGGGGTGATAAAGTGCAAAGGACAATTGGTTTGGTGCAAAGAACTTCGATTTTATTGCAGACAAGAAAGTACAATGTCAAACTTATAATCACTCTAATAAAGAACAATACATTACACATTCAAAGGGGGTTACAGTAAAAATTACACCTCCCACCTCCCAATACCTAATTCTAGCTAGGTTACACTCCAGGGAAGACAGGGACTATGCTTACCAATCCTTTCTGGTCAGTTAGCGGTAGTTCGCGATTTCGTGTTCGTTGAATTCTGTAGGATCTGCTTGCCGTACCCCGAACTCAATGCTGTGCAATCTTCAGTTGGGGTGAGTCCGCTGATGCAGTAAGGCGCGTTTTGGATCTATGGGGTAAGTACCTGGTTTTCTTCGTTAGAAATAGGTTCAAAGTCTCTTTAGGTAATGTTTTCACCTGTTGGTAGTCAGGCCTTAGATTGTAGAGTGGAAACTTTCGATTCTTCGGTTTCTTCCTGTTGGAGTTTTGTTTCGAGTTGGGTCAATCGCGGTTGTTTTTTCGTTGATACCACGTTGACTGTGGTCGGTTGCTGCCGCGATGGTGATGTTCTTCCCTCCTTCAGGACTTCAGGACTTCGAGGCTGGAGAAGTTAGTTTACAACTGTCGCGTTGGTTTCTCTCCTTGTCTTGATGACATAGTCATAGTATAGCACGAGCAATATGGCATACCTCTGTTAAAACACGGGCCAGTTATACGGTTTGAGTTGCCCTAATCTTCACACCAAATCAGTTCAGAATTCTTTGTTTAAATTTGGCGGGCTTGACTTTTCTTTGTAATATTCTGGCGGGTTCGTTAAAAGTTAATATGTCTTGGGTGGGTTGCATTTCTAAATCTATTTCCTGATGGAAATATTAGCTTGGTAATCGCAATGTCCTTTTGTGCTTAGTTTTTCGCATACAGGCTGTAGTGGGCCCTTTGTTCTTATTCATGTTGAAGATGGTTTTTCTCAGTTTGGTTTGATGGCTGGCCATCTCTGAGTTATTGTTGTAATGTAAATGTCTCTTGTGGAGAAGGGTTTTCGAATGTCTATTCCTCCAGACAAGTTAACTTAGTTTCAACACCTAGACAGTTCCAATAATCAAGTGGGCTTCTTTTGTTCCCTCGGCCCGCCCACAGGCTTGAATTTGTCTTGCAAAAGTCCAAAATTCGATTAAAGTTCGGAGTTTCTTCCCTTAGCACTTTAGGATTTCAAACGTTCCGGTAGATAGTCCCAAATTAAATTTCCTTTTGAATGAGCCCAAACACTGGGGGGGGGGGGTTCTCGTGAATTTTGCACCCTTCAGTCCCACCTGTTGACACTCCACACTCTTGAGTTGTCAAACAAGGCAAGCAAAATTCCTGATCCCGAGAGTCAACCTTCCCTGCATTTATACTAGCTAAACATTACCCTGCATCCCCCGTTGAAATGCAATGCAATTTACAGGCGAATTCAATCATTACCATTCAGTTACAGCATAGAGGGGTAAGATGCCCCTTCATTACTCAATTTTCACAGTAAAATAACGGTATACAGTCAAACACAACTTTAAGTTCAGTAAAAACAAAGGTGCATAGTCAAACACATTTTGAGTAATACTCTTACAACACTCGATATTTGCAGTTTACAGCAGGTAAAATCAAACACAAATTAAACATGGTAGTATGGTGTCACCCCTCCCTGCGCGATTCCCAAGTTTGGCCAAGGAGCGTACAGCACCCTTTGGTGCCTGACCTGACGGCCTCTGCGTTTCCTCGGCAAGTGAGACACCATAAGTAAAGAATAATTGCGAGTTGACAGAAAACTAAAGTGTGGGAAGCGATTCGGATCCAGACTGGAACTTCCATATTTCTGAAAAGGTCCCACCAAGGCTTAATTGTGATCTCAAGAATCTTTTTCCCTATCTCAATTGTTTTCTGTTCGAGAGTGTAGATGTGTTTTTGTGAGATAATTAAAGCTTTTAGCAGAGCGGTAAGATGTTCGGGTAGAGGAGGAAATGTATAACATAATCCTGCAGGTTTGTAATGTTTTCCTTCACAGTGAGGTGGACAGTGGAGGGTTCAGGAATGGAGACAATCCGTTCCTGGGTCACTTGAACTGATGCCTCAGGTTTGAAGCAAAAACTGCTGTCACTTACCGGACACCAGAAGTGGGGCGCACTGGTGGTGACACAATATGTCCCAGCCTCTATGTATGCTCCCTGTGGAGGGACCTGGCCTTGTGCCATTACTTCCATGGTGCAGTTAATAGGCTGTGCGCCAGCAGCTTTAAACCCACATTGTGATTTTGAATGGGCACTCAAGTACTGGGGACACAGTATTACGTGTGCACCCTGGCTCCGGCACCCAGAGAGGTCAGTACCCGTTACAGCGTGCTCCCACTCTATGACAAAGGGTGGGACCTCTGTGAAACGGATGTGCGCACTTCCCTGAATAACTCCAATGTTTTCCACCCGGTATACCGGTGCGGGTCGGGCTGTCCCACCCATGACCTGCATCCTTAATATTATCCCCATAATAGTGTGGTTAGATTTCCCACAGCCTACTGGGACAGGGTAGTCTTCAGAGGCTGGGCGGAGCTGGCACGGGCTTAGTGAATTGCTGTACGGGTGGAGGGCTGCGAGGTGCTTGTTCCTGATCCAAGAGGGGACTAAACCTTGTTTTAAATCCTCCAAGTTGTTGCGGCCATCGCCCAACAACCATGCCCCATACAGTACGCACACCTCTCTCTGTGCAGCCTGGTCCGAAGCGTTTCTATCCTCCCGTATGAGTGCATTCACTGTCTGTGCATGTTTTTCCAGCTCAGCCACTATTTCTTTTAAATGGACAGTCATAGCCTGGTCCTCGTGCAGCTCTGAGCCTACTACTGTGTTCTCTTGTTTCAGGATTTTTTCTCAACTGGTTCTTTAAACCGTTTATCTGTGTTTGCAGCGCTATGTCATCTAGACTATTTATTACAGAGGATCCTGTATTGTAGGCAGTGAAAACGTTGTTTTTGATTCCCCTTCTAGGTCTCCCCGAGCCCATGGTGTCCCTGGCATTTAGGGTGTATAGGTCTGCTTTGCCTACATTTCAAAAGTCTAACTCATAAAATTTCTTGAACATGTCTCTTAGTAGGGCCTGGTATAGCAGCTCTGTTTCCTTCAGGCACCATGCAGGCAGGTGTACCTCGGCAAGGTTTAAAATGACTGAAGCTACTACATAATTACCCCCTGATATAACACCTTTTCGGTTGGTACCAATACTAATCCGTTCCCAGGTCCCTTGGTGGTGCTAGGACACCTTTCTATTACTGTGCGTATTGGTGGGGTTGCGGCCAGGGGTTTCTTAATGTGTGCTCTTAGTTCGGGAACGTTAATTGGGAGTGGGGAGTGTGGGACCACGCTGGCGAAGGCGATTGATATGCCTGTGGGACCAATATTCTCTGATCCCCACATGCAAATGTAACTTCATTGTTCGGATTCCCACCATTTGTCCCAACACACTTTTACTCCTCCCCGTGTCCCCGTGATGGTGCAGTATGTATCATTACCAAGTCTTTCCCAGTCTGATTCCTGGTCCCATGCTTCCTTGCTGAGTTTTCTGAGCCACCACCATCTTCCCAGGGGAATGTTCTCTTTGCAAGTCAAACATCCGCGTTTTCCCTCTAGAACACTGACTCGGGCAGCGATGATCCGCATCCGGGGGCATGGAACTGAGGCCTCCCCGTTGGTAAAACCTTCCTGGCTGGAGTAGCGGGTAGAGTTAGATCCCAGCCACCCTGGCCATCTTCCCTCGTGGGCATAAACAGCGAGTTCTTCCACGTCTCGGGGGCCAGAGATTAATGTGCAAAGTTAAAGCACATGGGATTGGGGGTAGTGTGCTGACGTGGATTGAGAACTGGTTGTCAGACAGGAAGCAAAGAGTAGGAGTAAATGGGGACTTTTCAGAATGGCAGGCAGTGACTAGTGGGTTACCGCAAGGTTCTGTGCTGGGGCCCCAGCTGTTTACACTGTACATTAATGATTTAGACGAGGGGATTAAATGTAGTATCTCCAAATTTGCGGATGACACTAAGTTGGGTGGCAGTGTGAGCTGCGAGGAGGATGCTATGAAGCTGCAGAGTGACTTGGATAGGTTAGGTGAGTGGGCAAATGCATGGCAGATGAAGTATAATGTGGATAAATGTGAGGTTATCCACTTTAGTGGTACAAACAGAGAGACAGACTACTATCAGAATGGTGACAGATTAGGAAAAGGGGAGGTGCAAAGAGACCTGGGTGTCATGGTACATCAGTCATTGAAGGTTGGCATGCAGGTACATGAAGGCCAACATGCCATTTGCTTTGCGGTTAAGAAAGCAAATGGCATGTTGGCCTTCATAGCGAGGGGATTTGAGTACAGGGGCAGGGAGGTGTTGCTACAGTTGTACAGGGCCTTGGTGAGACCACACCTGGAATATTGTGTACAGTTTTGGTCTCCTAACCTGAGGAAGGACATTCTTGCTATTGAGGGAGTGCAGCGAAGGTTCACCAGACTGATTCCCGGGATGACGGGACTGACCTATCAAGAAAGACTGGATCAACTGGGCTTGTATTCACTGGAGTTCAGAAGAATGAGATGGGACCTCATAGAAACGTTTAAAATTCTGACGGGTTTAGACAGGTTAGATGCAGGAAGAATGTTCCCAATGTTGGGGAAGTCCAAAACCAGGGGTCACAGTCTAAGGATAAGGGGTAAGCCATTTAGGACCGAGATGAGGAGGAACTTCTTCACCCAGAGAGTGGTGAACCTGTGGAATTCTCTACCACAGGAAGTTGTTGAGGCCAATTCACTAAATATATTCAAAAAGCAGTTAGATGTAGTCCTTACTACTCGGGGGATCAAGGGGTATGGCGAGAAAGCAGGAATGGGGTACTGAAGTTGCATGTTCAGCCATGAACTCATTGAATGGCGGTGCAGGCTAGAAGGGCCGAATGGCCTACTCCTGCACCTATTTTCTATGTTTCTATGTTTCTAGACCTAGCTGCCAACCACGAGGATGATCCCACCATCTCCAACAGTCCAGTCAGATCAACAGCGCTGCAAGACTGCAGTGGCCCGACCAACTCACCCATGCCAGAAGTGACAATCAGACGATCAGCCAGGGATCCCAGATTTCCGGATCGCCTCAACCTGTAACTAACTCACAACAAAGACTTTGGGGGGGAATGTTGTCATATATGTATATACTATGCTGGTACCACTAGAGGGTGCAACTGTGGGAGGCCCAGGCAGGAGCTGTATAAAAGGCTGGTCACCACGTGGTGAAGGCACTCAGAGTTACAATAAAGAGACTAAGGTCACATAATTCAAGCACAGCACTAGGCCTCATGGAGTTATTCTACAGATAAGTAGAGACATATTATCCACAACTGTCTTCTTCCTGTGGCTGAGGAGCTCCTCCCGGAACCGGAATCACAGTGTGGATTTCGTCCCCTACGGAGCACAACGGACATGATCTTAGCAGCGCAACAGCTGCAGGAAAAATGCAGGGAGCAGCGCCAGCCCTTATACATGGCCTTTTTCAATCTTACAAAGGCCTTTGACACTGTCAACTGTGAGGGTGTATGGAGCGGCCTCCTCCGTTTCGGATACCGCCAAAAATTTGTCACCATTCTTCGCCTGCTTCATGACGACATGCAGGCCTTGATCCTTACCAATGGATCCATCACAGACCCAATCCACGTCCGGACCGGGGTCAAACAGGGCTGCGTCATCGCTCCAACCCTCTTCTCAATCTTCCTCGCCTCCATGCTCCACCTCACAGTCAACAAGCTCCCCGCTGGTGTGGAACTAAACTACAGAACCAGTGGGAACCTGTTCAACCTTCGCCGCCTCCAGGCCAGGTCCAAGATCACCCCAACCTCTGTCGTCGAGCTACAGTACGCGGATGATGCACACATTCTGAGGCTGAACTGCAGGATATAGTCAATGTATTCACTGAGACATATGCAAGCATGGGCCATCCGCTTAACATCCGTAAGACCAAGGTCCTCCACCAGCCTGTCCTCGCCGCACAGCACTGCCCTCCAATCATCAAGATCCACGGCACGGCCCTCAACAACGTGGACCACTTCCCATACCTCGGGAGCCTCTTATCAACAAAGGCAGAGATTGATGTGGAGATTCAACATCGCATTCAGTGCGCCAGTGCCGCCTTTGGCAGCCTGGGGAAAAGAGTGTTCGAAGACCAGGCCCTCAAATCTACCACCAAGCTCATGGTCTACAGGGCTGTAGTAATACCCGCCCTCCTGTATGGATCAGAGACATGGACCATGTACAGAAGACACCTCAAGTCGCTGGATAAAAATCACCAACCATGTCTCCGCAAGATCCTGCAAATCCCCTGGGAGGACAGACGCACCAACATTAGTGTCCTCGATCAGGCCAACATCCCCAGCATCGAAGCACTGACCACACTCGACCAGCTCCGCTGGGCGGGCCACATAGTTCGCACGCCAGACACGAGACTCCCTAAGCAAATGCTTTATGCGGAGCTCTTTCACGGCAAACGAGCCAAAGGAGGGCAGCGGAAACGTTACAAGGACACCCTCAAAGCCTCCCTGGTAAAGTGTGACATCACCACTGACACCTGGGAGTCCCTGGCCGAAGATCGCCCAAGGTGGAGAAAGTGCATCCGGGAGGGCATTAAGCTCTTTGAATCTCAACGCCGAGAGCGTGAAGAGGTCAAGCGCAGGCAGCGGAAGGAACGCGCGGCAAACCAGCCCCACCCCTCCCTTCCCTCGACGAATGTCTATCCCATCTGCGACAGGGTCTGTGGTTCTCATATTGGACTGTTCAGCCACCAAAGAACTCACTTTGGGAGTGGAAGCAAGTCTTCCTCGATTCCGAGGGACTGCCTACGATGATGGTGATGATGATGGTGATGTAACAGGCTCGAGGGGCTGAATGGGCCTCCTCCTGTTCCTGTGTAACAGGCTCGAGGGGCTGAATGGGCCTCCTCCTGTTCCTGTGTAACAGGCTCGAGGGGCTGAATGGCCTCTTCCTGTTCCTGTGTAACAGGCTCGAGGGACTGAATGGGCCTCCTCCTGTTCCAGTTTAACAGGCTCGAAGGACTGAATGGGCCTCCTGTTCCTGTGTAACAGGCTCAAGGGGCTGAATGGCCTCTTCCTGTTCCACCATCTGATTGGATCATGGCTGATCTCTAACTTAACTGCACAGACACTGATCTCTGCAGCCGCGACCAGGAGTTTCGAAGGTTGTGTTGCCTGTCCCGGTGCCAGGGTTAAAGACATCTCCTCGTGGCTGGGGATGAACTTGGAGTGGGAAGGGGGAGGATCCAGTTGTTGTGGTCCAGGTAGGAACCAACGACATAGGTAGAACTAGGAATGAGGTTCTGCTGAAAGAGTTTGAGGAGTTGGGGTCCAAATTAAACAGCAGAACTTCAAAGGATTGTTACCTGAGCCACACGCCAATTGGTATCGGGATAAGCTGATTAGAAAGGTGAGTGGGCAGAGGTTTTGCTTCATTGGGCACTAGCATCAGTACTGGGGAAAGAGCGAGTGTTGGGACGGGCTCCATTTGAACCAGGCTGGCGAATCGAATAAGTAGGGTAATGTCATGTATCTTGCATGGCCACTGTTGGTACCATATCAAGGTGTGCCACCAGAGGGCACTGCAGTGGGAGACCTGTAGGTTACCTGTACAGGTGTGCCTGGCCTAGTATAAAAGGCAGGCCACCAGATGTGATCCTCACTCTGGAGTTAACTAATAAAGGACTAAGGTCACTGTAGTTCAAGTACAACACACTGCCTCGTGGAGTCATTATTAAAGCAGCTAAGGACACAACAGGTAGTAGACGCGGCTTTAAACTAATAAAGCTGGGGGCGCGGGGATGCGAGGATTCTGGAAAGAGTAAATTTTAAAGCAGCGAGAGAAATGCCAAGGCTCTAGAGCAGAACAGAGCTTTGGGTATAAATAAGCCGAGTGGGTCAGGAAGGGACAGAGATTTTTACAGCCAATTAAGTACTTTCTGAGTCAAGTCACTGTTGTAATATAGGAAGCGGCAGAGAGAGTAACAATGATAATAGAGCATCAGTGATAAGGTGACATCAGGGAAAAATAGAATAAGTCAAAGCTAAAGGCACTATATCTGAATGCGTGAAGCGTTTGCAACAAAATAGATGAATTAATAGCAGATAGAAATTAATGGGTTTGATCTAATAGCCATTAAGGAGACGTGGTTGCAAAGTGACCAAGGTTAGGAACTAAATATTCCAGGATGCTTAACTTGTAGAAGAGATAGGCAAAATGGAAATAGAGGGGAGTAGCCCTGATAATAAAGGATGGGATGAAGACTGTGGAGAGAAAGGATCTTAGCTCCCAAAATCAAGGCGTAGAATCAGTTTGGGTGGAGCTAAGAAACAGCAAGGGGCAGGAAACATTGGTGGGAGTTGTTTATAGACCCCCAAACAGTAGTGGTAATGTAGGGTACAGTATCAATCAGGAAATTTGAGAAACATGTAACCAGGGTAATACAGTAATCATAGGGTACTTTCATCTCTATATAGACTGGGCAAACCAAATATGCAGTAATAATGTGGAGGACGAATTCATGGAATGCATACAAGATAGTTTTCTAGATCAGTATGTTGAGGAACCAATGAGGGAACAGGCTATTTTAGATCTAGTATTGTGCAAGAGAAAGGATTAATTAATAACCTTGTAGTAAAGGGGTCTTTGGGGAAGAGTGACCATAATATGATAGGATTTTACATTAAGTTTGAAAGTGATTGAGTTAAGTACGAAACTAAGATCTTAAATCTAAACAAAGCAAACTATGTAGGTATGAGGGGAGAGTGGCTAAGGTAGATTGGGAAACTACATTAAAAGGTGCGACGGTAGACAAGCAATGGCTAGCATTTAAAGAATTAATACATAATTTACAACAAATATACATTCCTTTTAGGCACAAAAACCCCACAGGAAAAGTGGTCCAATCGTGGCTAACGAGAGAAGTTAAAGGTAGCATTAGATTAAAGGCTGAGGATTATAATGTTGCCAAAAAGAGCAGTAAGCCTTAGAATTCAGCAAACAGAGGACCAAGAAATGAATAAAGAAAGGGAAAATAGAATATGAGAGTAAACTAGCGAGAAACATAAAAACAGACTATGAAAGCTTCTATAGGTATGTAAAAAGTAAAAGATTAGTGAAAGTAAATGTGGGTTCCCTACAGGCTGAGACAGGAGACATTACAATGGGGAATAAGGAAATGGCAGCGAAATTAAACAAATATTTTGTGTCTGTCTTCACCGAGGAAGACGCCAAAAACCTTCCGGAAAAAGTGGGGAACCAAGGGTTTCGCGAGAGTGAGGAACTGACAGAAATTAGTATTAGTAAAGAAAATAGTACTGGGGGAAATGAATGGGACTGAAAGCCGATAAATCCCCTGGACCCGATGGCCGACATCCTAGGGTTTTGAAAGAGGTGGCTCTAGAGATAGTGGATGCATTGGTTGTCATCTTTCAAAATTCCATAGATTCTAGAACGGTTCCCGCCGATTGGAAGATAGCGAATGTAACCCCGCTATTTAAGAAAGGAGGGAGAGAAAAAACGGGGAACTACAGAGCCGTTAGCCTGGACATCAGTCGTCGGGAAAATGCTAGAATCTATTATTAAGGACGTGGTATCAGGGCACTTAGAAAATAATAATAGGATTGGGCAGAGTCAACACGGATTTATGAAAGAGAAATCATGCTTGACAAATTTTTTTTGAGATTGTCATGAGCAGGGTTGACAAGGGGGAACCATTGGATGTGGTGTATTTGGATTTTCAGAAGCCATTCGATAAGGTGCCACACAAGAGGTTATTACACAAAATTAGGGCTCATGGAATTGTGGGTAATATACTAGCATGGATTGAGGATTGGTTAACGGACAGAAAACAGAGAGTAGGAATAACCGGGTCATCTTGGGGTTGGCAGGCTGTAACTAGTGGGGTACTATAAGGATCAGTGCTGGGACCCCAGCTATTCACAATCTATAACGATGATTTGGATGAGGGGACCAAATGTAATATATCCAAGTTTGCTGATGAACAAAGCTCGGTGGGAATGTAAGTTGTGAGGAGGATGCAAAGAGGCTTCAAGGGGATACAGACAGGCTCAGTGAGTGAGCAAGAACATGGCAAATGGAATATAATGTGGAAAAGTGTGAAGTTAACCACTTTGGTGGGAAAAATAGAAAAACAGAGTATTTTTAAATGGTGAGAGATTGGGAAATGTTGGTGTTCAGAGGGACCTGGGTGTCCTTGTACACCAATCACTGAAAGTTAACATGCAGGTACAGCAAGCAATTGAGAAAGCAAATGGTATGTTGGCCTTTATTACAAGAGGATTTGAGTATAAGCAATAGGAGCAGGAGTAGGCCATACGGCCCCTCGAGCCTGCTCCACTATTCCATACGATCATGGCTGATCCGATCATGGACACAGCTCCACTTCCCTGCCCGCTCCCATTACCCCTTATCCTCTTATCGTTTAAGAAACTGTATATTTCTGTCTTAAATATATTCAGTGACCCAGCCTCCACAGCTCTCTGAGGCAGCGAATTCCATAGATTTACAACCCTCTGAGAGAAGAAATTCCTACTCAGCTCAGTTTTAAATGGGCGGCCCCTTATTCTTAGATCATGCCCCCTAGTTCTAGTCTCCCCCATCAGTGGAAACATCCTCTCTGCATCCACCTTGTCGAGCCCCCTCATAATCTTATACGTTTCGATAAGATCACCTCTCATTCTTCTGAATTCCAATGAGTAGAGGCCCAACCTCCTCAACCTTTCCTCATAAGTCAACCCCCTCATCCCCGGAATCAACCGAGTGAACCTTCTCTGAACTGCCTCCAAAGCAAGTACAGGTTGAGCGTCCGCAATCCGGAAATCTCGGGACTGAAGTCGTTCCGGATTCTGGGTATTTCCGGATATAGGTGGGGTCGGGCAGCCGAGGTAAGGAGGCGAGGTTGGCCCGCTGAGGTAAGGGGCAGAGGGGGAGCCGGGGCCGGGGCGAAGTCGAGCTGGGGCGAGGTCAGACCGCCGAGGGCCGGGGCGGGCGAAGTTGCGGTGAAGTCGGGCCGGAGTAAGGTCGGGCCGGAGGTCGGGCCGAGGTCGGGCCGGAGGTCGGGTCGGGGTGAGGTCGGGCCGGAGGCGAGGTCGGGTCGGGGTGAGGTCGGGGTGAGGTCGGGACAAGGTCGGGCCGGGGTGAGGTCGTGGCGAGGTTGGGTTGGGGTGAGGTCAAGGCGAGGTCGAGTCGGGGTGAGGTCGGGGTGAGGTCGGGGCGAGGTCGTGTTGGGGCGAGGCCGGGGCGAGGTTGGGCCGGGGCGAGGTCGGGGCGAGGTCGGGGCAGGGTTGGGGTGAGGTCGGGGCGAGGTTGGGCCGGGGCGAGGTCGGGGTGAGGTCGGGGCGAGGTTGGGTTGGGGTGAGGTCAAGGCGAGGTCGAGTCAGGGTGAGGTCGGGGTGAGGTCGGGGCGAGGTCGGGGCGAGGTCGGGTCGGGGTGAGGTCGGGGCGAGGTCGTGTTGGGGCGAGGCCGGGGCGAGGTTGGGCCGGGGCGAGGTCGGGGCGAGGTCGGGGCAGGGTCGGGGTGAGGTCGGGGCGAGGTCGTGTTGGGGCGAGGCCGGGGCGAGGTTGGGCCGGGGCGAGGTCGGGGCGAGGTCGGGGCAGGGTCGGGGTGAGGTCGGGGCGAGGTTGGGCCGGGGCGAGGTCGGGGTGAGGTCGGGGCGAGGTTGGGCCGGGGCGAGGTCGGGGCGAGGTCGGGGCGAGGTCGGGGCGAGGCCGGGACGAGGTCGGGGCAAGGTCGGGGCAAGGTCGGGGCGAGGTTGGGGCGAGGCCGGGGCGAGGTCGGGGCGAGGTCGGGCTGGGGCGAGATTGAGCCAGGGTGAGGTCGGGGCGAGGTTGGGCCGGGGCGAGGTCAGGGCGATGTCGGGGCGAGGTCAGGGCGAGGTCGGGGCAGGGCGAGGTCGGGGCAAGGTCAGGGCGAGGTCAGGCCAGGGCGAGGTCGCGGCGATGTCGGCGATGTCGGGGCGAGGTCGGGGCGAGGTCGGGGCAGGGCGAGGTCGGGGCAGGGCGAGGTCGCGGCGATGTCGGCGATGTCGGGGCGAGGTCGGGGCGAGGTCAGGGCGAGGTCGGGCCAGGGCGAGGTCGGGGCGATGTCGGTGATGTCGGGGCGAGGTCGGGGCAGGGCGAGGTCGGGGCGAGGTCAGGGCGAGGTCAGGGCGAGGTCGGTGCGAGGTCGGGGCAGGGCGAGGTCGGGGCGAGGTCGGGGCAGGGCGAGGTCGGGGCAGGGCGAGGCCGGGGCAGGGCGAGTTCGGGGCGAGGTCGGGGCGAGGTCGGGGCGAGGTCGGGGCGAGGTTGGGGTGAGGTCGGGGCAGGGCGAGGTCGGGGCGAGGTCGGGGCGAGGTCGGGGCGAGGTTGGGGTGAGGTCGGGGCAGGGCGAGGTCGGGGCGAGGTCGGGGCGAGGTTGGGGTGAGGTCGGGGCAGGGCGAGGTCGGGGCAGGGCGAGGTCGGGGCGAGGTCAGGGCGAGGTCGGGGCAGGGCGAGGTCGGGGCAGGGCGAGGTCGGGGCGAGGTCGGGGCGAGGTTGGGGTGAGGTCGGGGCAGGGCGAGGTCGGGGCGAGGTCGGGGCGAGGTCGGGGCAGGGCGAGGTCGGTGCGAGGTCGGGGCGAGGTCGGGCCAGGGCGAGGTCGGGGCGATGTCGGGGCGAGGTCGGGGCGAGATCGGGGCAGGGCGAGGTCGGGGCAGGGCGAGGTCGGGGCGAGGTCGGGGCGAGGTCGGGGCAGGGCGAGGTCGGGGCAGGGCGAGGTCGGGGCGAGGTCAGGGCGAGGTCGGGGCAGGGCGAGGTCGGGGCAGGGCGAGGTCGGGGCGAGGTCAGGGCGAGGTCGGGGCAGGGCGAGGTCGGTGCGAGGTCGGGGCGAGGTCGGGCCAGGGCGAGGTCGGGGCGATGTCGGTGATGTCGGGGCGAGGTCGGGGTAGGGCGAGGTCGGGGCGAGGTCAGGGCGAGGTCAGGGCGAGGTCGGGGCGAGGTCGGGGCGAGGTCGGGGCGAGGTCAGGGCGATGTCGGGGCGAGGTCAGGGCGAGGTCGGGGCAGGGCGAGGTCGGGGCAAGGTCAGGGCGAGGTCAGGCCAGGGCGAGGTCGCGGCGATGTCGGCGATGTCGGGGCGAGGTCGGGGCGAGGTCGGGGCAGGGCGAGGTCGGGGCAGGGCGAGGTCGGGGCGAGGTCAGGCCAGGGCGAGGTCGCGGCGATGTCGGCGATGTCGGGGCGAGGTCGGGGCGAGGTCAGGGCGAGGTCGGGCCAGGGCGAGGTCGGGGCGATGTCGGTGATGTCGGGGCGAGGTCGGGGCAGGGCGAGGTCGGGGCGAGGTCAGGGCGAGGTCAGGGCGAGGTCGGTGCGAGGTCGGGGCAGGGCGAGGTCGGGGCGAGGTCGGGGCAGGGCGAGGTCGGGGCAGGGCGAGGTCGGGGCAGGGCGAGGTCGGGGCGAGGTCGGGGCGAGGTCGGGGCGAGGTCGGGGCGAGGTTGGGGTGAGGTCGGGGCAGGGCGAGGTCGGGGCGAGGTCGGGGCGAGGTCGGGGCGAGGTTGGGGTGAGGTCGGGGCAGGGCGAGGTCGGGGCGAGGTCGGGGCGAGGTTGGGGTGAGGTCGGGGCAGGGCGAGGTCGGGGCAGGGCGAGGTCGGGGCGAGGTCAGGGCGAGGTCGGGGCAGGGCGAGGTCGGGGCAGGGCGAGGTCGGGGCGAGGTCGGGGCGAGGTTGGGGTGAGGTCGGGGCAGGGCGAGGTCGGGGCGAGGTCGGGGCGAGGTCGGGGCAGGGCGAGGTCGGTGCGAGGTCGGGGCGAGGTCGGGCCAGGGCGAGGTCGGGGCGATGTCGGGGCGAGGTCGGGGCGAGATCGGGGCAGGGCGAGGTCGGGGCAGGGCGAGGTCGGGGCGAGGTCGGGGCGAGGTCGGGGCAGGGCGAGGTCGGGGCAGGGCGAGGTCGGGGCGAGGTCAGGGCGAGGTCGGGGCAGGGCGAGGTCGGGGCAGGGCGTGGTCGGGGCGAGGTCAGGGCGAGGTCGGGGCAGGGCGAGGTCGGTGCGAGGTCGGGGCGAGGTCGGGCCAGGGCGAGGTCGGGGCGATGTCGGTGATGTCGGGGCGAGGTCGGGGCAGGGCGAGGTCGGGGCGAGGTCAGGGCGAGGTCAGGGCGAGGTCGGGGCGAGGTCGGGGCGAGGTCGGGGCGAGGTCAGGGCGATGTCGGGGCGAGGTCAGGGCGAGGTCGGGGCAGGGCGAGGTCGGGGCAAGGTCAGGGCGAGGTCAGGCCAGGGCGAGGTCGCGGCGATGTCGGCGATGTCGGGGCGAGGTCGGGGCGAGGTCGGGGCAGGGCGAGGTCGGGGCAGGGCGAGGTCGGGGCGAGGTCAGGCCAGGGCGAGGTCGCGGCGATGTCGGCGATGTCGGGGCGAGGTCGGGGCGAGGTCAGGGCGAGGTCGGGCCAGGGCGAGGTCGGGGCGATGTCGGTGATGTCGGGGCGAGGTCGGGGCAGGGCGAGGTCGGGGCGAGGTCAGGGCGAGGTCAGGGCGAGGTCGGTGCGAGGTCGGGGCAGGGCGAGGTCGGGGCGAGGTCGGGGCAGGGCGAGGTCGGGGCAGGGCGAGGTCGGGGCAGGGCGAGGTCGGGGCGAGGTCGGGGCGAGGTCGGGGCGAGGTCGGGGCGAGGTTGGGGTGAGGTCGGGGCAGGGCGAGGTCGGGGCGAGGTCGGGGCGAGGTCGGGGCGAGGTTGGGGTGAGGTCGGGGCAGGGCGAGGTCGGGGCGAGGTCGGGGCGAGGTTGGGGTGAGGTCGGGGCAGGGCGAAGTCGGGGCAGGGCGAGGTCGGGGCGAGGTCAGGGCGAGGTCGGGGCAGGGCGAGGTCGGGGCAGGGCGAGGTCGGGGCGAGGTCGGGGCGAGGTTGGGGTGAGGTCGGGGCAGGGCGAGGTCGGGGCGAGGTCGGGGCGAGGTCGGGGCAGGGCGAGGTCGGTGCGAGGTCGGGGCGAGGTCGGGCCAGGGCGAGGTCGGGGCGATGTCGGGGCGAGGTCGGGGCGAGATCGGGGCAGGGCGAGGTCGGGGCAGGGCGAGGTCGGGGCGAGGTCGGGGCGAGGTCGGGGCAGGGCGAGGTCGGGGCAGGGCGAGGTCGGGGCGAGGTCAGGGCGAGGTCGGGGCAGGGCGAGGTCGGGGCAGGGCGAGGTCGGGGCGAGGTCAGGGCGAGGTCGGGGCAGGGCGAGGTCGGTGCGAGGTCGGGGCGAGGTCGGGCCAGGGCGAGGTCGGGGCGATGTCGGTGATGTCGGGGCGAGGTCGGGGCAGGGCGAGGTCGGGGCGAGGTCAGGGCGAGGTCAGGGCGAGGTCGGGGCGAGGTCGGGGCGAGGTCGGGGCAGGGCGAGGTCGGGGCAGGGCGAGGTCGGGGCGAGGTCAGGCCAGGGCGAGGTCGGGGCAGGGCGAGGTCGGGGCGAGGTCGGGGCGAGGTCGGGGCAGGGCGAGGTCGGGGCAGGGCGAGGTCGGGGCGAGGTCAGGCCAGGGCGAGGTCGCGGCGATGTCGGCGATGTCGGGGCGAGGTCGGGGCAGGGCGAGGTCGGGGCGAGGTCAGGGCGAGGTCGGGGCAGGGCGAGGTCGGGGCGATGTCGGCGATGTCGGGGCGAGGTCGGGGCAGGGCGAGGTCGGGGCGAGGTCAGGGCGAGGTCAGGGCGAGGTCGGTGCGACGTCGGGGCAGGGCGAGGTCGGGGCGAGGTCAGGGCGAGGTCGGGCCAGGGCGAGGTCGGGGCAAGGTCGGGGCGAGGTCAGGCCAGGGTGAGGTCGGGGCGAGGTCAGGGCGAGGTCGGGCCAGGGCGAGGCCAGGGTGAGGTCGGGGCGAGGTCGGGCCAGGGCGAGGTCGGGGCGAGGTCAGGGCGAGGTCGGACCAGGGCGAGGTCGGGGTGAGGTCGGGGCGAGGTCGGGCCAGGGCGAGGTCAGGCCAGGGTAAGGTTGGGCCGCTGAGTGCCGGGGCGAGGTTGGGTCACCGCGGCGGGGGGGAATCCGGATTTCGGAACATTTTCCAGTTTCCGGATGAACACGCCATGGATCGGCCTGGTATCTGGATTCTGGAACATTCCGAATTTTGGAACTCCGGATTTGGGACGCTCAACCTGTATATCCTTTCGTATATATGAAAACTAAAACTGCCGCAGTATTCCAGGTGTGGCCTCTGAGAGTTCGGGAGGTCCGAGAGTTCGGGAGGTCCGTGAGTTCGGGAGGTCCGAGAGTTCGGGAGGTCCGTGAGTTCGGGAGGTCCGAGAGTTCGGGAGGTCCGTGAGTTCGGGAGGTCAGAGAGTTCCGGAGGTCGTTCGGGAGGTCCGAGAGTTCGGGAGGTCCGTGAGTTCGGGAGGTCCGTGAGTTCGGGAGGTCCGAGAGTTCGGGAGGTCGTTCGGGAGGTCGGTGAGTTCGGGAGGTCCGAGAGTTTGGGAGGTCCCAGAGTTCGGGAGGTCCGCGAGGTCCGAGAGTTTGGAAGATACAGGTTAAACCTATAGTCGGGGAGGAGTGGCGAGGCCTATAACAGGCCCAGCAGCAGCGAGGAGCAGCGGCAGTCAGGGGGGGGAGCAGCTAGCTACAACAGGGTTAAAAGTAAGAAAGAAGTAAAAAGGAATCGAAGTGTGACGACGCAGCCAAGAGGGTAAGTCATTGGCTGGTTGATTGGTGAGTAGCTCTCTTTTTCCTTTTCTTTTTTCTTTTTCTTAGCAGAAAGAAACCTTGTCATTGTTGCCAAATTAAGTAATTCAAGGGTTAAGTCATGGCAGGAGAGCCCAGACCCATGTCATGCTCCTCCTGTGCTATGTGGGAAATCAGGGACGCTCCCAGCGTCCCTGACTACTATGTGTGCGGGAAGTGTATCCAGCTGCAGCTCCTAATAGACCGCATTGCGGCACTGGAGCTGCGCATGGATTCACTCTGGGGCATCCGCGATGCTGAGGATGTTGTGAATAGCATGTTTAGTGAGTTGGTCACGCCGCAGGTAAAGGTTACACAGGCAGATAGGGAATGGATGACCATCAGGAAGAGCAGTGGAAGGAAGGTAGTGCAGGGGTCCCCTGCGGTCACCTCCCTCCAAAACAGATATACCACCTTGGGTATTGTTGGGGGAGAAGGCCAATCAGGGGAAGGCAGCTGCAACTAAGTTAATGATACCGTGGGTGGCTCTGCTGCACAGGAGGGCAGGAAAAAGAGTGGGAGAGCTATCGTGGTAGGGGATTCTATTGTAAGGGGAATAGAAAGGTGTTTCTGCGGCCGCAATCGAGACTTCAGGATGGTATGTTGCCTCCCTGGTGCAAGGGTCAAGGATGTCTCGGAGCGGCTGCAGGACATTCCAGAGGGTGAGGTTGTCGTGGTGCATATAAGTACAAATGATATAGGTAAAAAAACGGGATGTGGCCCAACAAGCTGAACTTAGGTAGCTAGGAGTTAAATTAAAAAGTAGGACCTCAAAGGTAGTAATCTCAGGATTGCGACCAGTGCCACGTGCTAGTCAGAGTAGAAATAGCAGGATAGTTAAGATGAATACGTGGCTTGAGGAGTGGTGCAGAAGGGAGGGATTCAAATTCCTGGGACATTGGAACCGGTTCTGGGGGAGGTGGGACCAGTACAAACCGGACGGTCTGCACCTGAGCAGGACTGGAACCAATGTCCTTGGGGGAGTGTTTGTTAGTGCTGTTGGGGAGGGGTTAAACTAATATGGCAGGGGGATGGGAACCTATGCAGGGAGACAGAGGGAAGTAGAATGGGGGCAGAAGCAAAAGGTAGAAAGGAGAAAAGTAAAAGTGGAGGGAAACCCAAGGCAAAAATCAAAAAGGGTCACATTACAGCAAAATTCTAAAAGGACAAAGAGTATTAAAAAAACAAGCTTGAAGGTTCTGTGCTTCAATACGAGGAGTATTCGCAATAAGGTGGATGAGTTAACTGTGCAGATAGCTGTTAACGGATATGATGTAATTGGGATTACGGAGGCATGGCTCCAGGGTGACCAAGGCTGGGAACACAACGTCCAGGTGTATTTAACATTCAGGAAGGATAGACAGAAAGGAAAATGAGGTGGGGTAGCATTGCTGGTTAAAGAGCAAATTAATGCAATAGTAAGGAAGGACATTAGCCTGGATAATGTGGAATCGGTATGGGTGGAGCTGCGGAACACCAAAGGGCAGAAAACGCTAGTGGGAGTTGTGTACAGACCACCAAACAGTAGTAGTGAGGTTGGGGACAGCATCAAACAAGAAATTAGGGATGTGTGCAATAAAGGTACAGCAGTTATCGTGGGCGACTTTAATCTACATATAGATTGGGCTAACCAAACTGGTAGCAATACGGTGGAGGAGGATTTCATGGAATGTGTAAGGGATGGTTTTCTAGACCAATATGTCGAGGAACCAACTAGAGAGCAGGCCATCCTAGACTGAGTGATGTGTAATGAGAAAGGATTAATTAGCAATCATGTTGTGCGAGGCCCCTTGGGGAAGAGTGACCATAATATGGTAGAATTCTTTATTAAGATGGAGAGTGACACAGTTAATTCAGAGACTAGAATTCTGAACTTAAGGAAAGGTAACTTTGATGGTATGAGACGTGAATTGGCTAGAATAGACTGGCGAGTGATACATAAAGGGTTGACGGTGGATAGGCAATGGCAAACATTTAAAGATCACATGGATGAACTTCAACAATTGTACATCCCTGTCTGGAGTAAAAATAAAACGGGGAAGGTGGCTCAACCGTGGCTAACAAAGGAAAATAAGGATAGGTGTTAGATCCAAGGAAGAGGCATATAACTTGGTCAAAAAAAACAGCAAACCTGAGGACTGGGAGAAATTTAGAATTCAGCAGAGGAGGACAAAGGGTTTAATTAGGAGGGGGAAAATAGAGTACGAGAGGAAGCTTGCTGGGAACATAAAAACTGACTGCAAAAGCTTCTATAGATATGTGAAAAGATAAAGATTAGTGAAGACAAACGTAGGTCCCTTACAGTCAGAATCAGGTGAATTTATAATGGGGAACAAAGAAATGGCAGACCAATTGAACAAATACTTTGGTTCTGTCTTCACGAAGGAAGACACAAATGACCTTCCGGAAATACTAGGGGACCGAGGGTCTAGCGAGAAGGAGGAATTGAAGGAAATCCTTATTAGTCAGCAAATTATGTTAGGAAATTTGATGGGATTGAAGGCCGATAAATCCCCAGGGCCAGATAGTCTGCATCCCAGAGTACTTAAGGAAGTGGCCCTAGAAATAGTGGATGCATTGGTGATCATTTTCCAACATTCTATAGACTCTGGGGTAGCTAATGTAACATCACTTTTTAAAAAAGGAGGGAGAGAGAAAACAGGGAATTATAGACAGGTCAGCTAGACATCGGTGGTGGGAAAAATGTTGGAATCAATTATTAAAGATGTAAATGCAGCGCTTTTGGAAAGCAGTGACAGGATCGGTCCAAGTCAGCATGGATTTGTGAAAGGGAAATCATGATTGACAAATCTTCTAGAATTTTTTGAGGATGTAACTAGTAGAGTGGACAAGGGGGAGCCAGTGGATGTGGTGTATTTGGACTTTCAAAAGGCTTTTGACTAGATCCCACACAAGAGATTAGTGTGCAAAATTAAAGCATATGGTACTGGGGGTAATGTATTGACATGGATAGAAAACTGGTTGGCAGACAGGAAGCAAAGAGTAGAAATAAACGAGTCCGTTTCAGAATGGCTTGCAGTGATTAGTGGGGTACCGCAAGGTTCAGTGCTGGGACCCCAGCTATTTACAACATACATTCATAATTTAGACGAAGGAATTGAGTGTAATATCTCCAAGTTTGCAGATGATGCTAAGAGGCTGCAGGGTGACTTGGACAGGTTATGTGCGTGGGCAAATACATGGCAGATGTAGTATAATGTAGATAAATGTGAGGTTATCCACTTTGGTGGTAAAAACAGGAAGGCAGATTATTATCTGAATGGTGACAGATTAATAAAAGGGGAGGTGCAACGAGACCTGAGTGTCATGGTACATCAGTCATTGAAAGTTGGCATGCAGGTACAGCAGATGGTGAAGAAGGCAAGTGGCATGTTGGCCTTCATAGCGAGAGGATTTGAGTATATGAGCAGGGAGGTCTTACTACAGTTGTACAGGGCCTTGGTGAGGCCACACCTTGAATATTGTGTTCAGTTTTGGTCTCCTAATCTGAGGAAGGACATTCTTGCTATTGAGGGAGTACAGCGAAGGTTCACCAGACTGATTCCCGGGATGACAGGACTGACATATGAAGAGAGACTGGATCGATTAGGCTTATATTCAATGGAATTTAAAAGAATGAGAGGAGATCTCATAGAAACATATAAAATTCTGACGGGATTGGACAGGTTAGATGCAGGAAGAATGTTCCCGATGTTGGTGAAGTCCAGAACCAGGGGTCACAGTGTAAGGATAAGGGGTGAGCCATTTGGGACGAGATGAGGAGAAACTTCTTCACTCAGAGAGTTGTGAACCTGTGGAATTCTCTACCACAGAAAGTTGTTGAGGCCAGTTCGTTAGGTATATTCAAGAGGGAGTTAGATATGGCCCTTACGGCTAAAGGGATCAAGGGGTATGGAGAGAAAGCAGGAAAGGGGTACTGAGGTGAATGATCAGCCATGATCTTATTGAATGGCGGTGCAGGCTTGAAGGGCCGAATGGCCTGCTCCTGCACCTCATTTCTATGTTTCTATGAATAACCACCACACGGACATGTCCCACACACACCGAGCACCGTGCACAGCCTTTTCGGGGAGAGAGTTACAGATTGGCACTTCCTGCTGCTCAGGTTAATATTGTGTCGCCTCTGTTCTGCCCAGCTCCTTCCCCAGTTAATGTGAGTTGGGAGACAGAACAAGGGCGGGGGGCGAAATTTGCTGAACTTTAGCCGTTCGGCTGTAAATTCTCGGAAACATTACATTGTCTGGCTGCGAAGTGACTGAAGGAAGGAGATGGGAGATAGCGCCGTGTTGACTTGAACCACAGTTCTAGATGTTTTGATAGCGAGAGTGAGAGGGAGTTGAGGTTTTTGCAGAGTGTGCAGTCAATATTCTGGGTACCGGCTGTTCATTCAGCTCACAGCTGAGGCACGGCTGTCTGTTAAAGGATGCACTTGAATTATCGAGAGCAAGACGGCTCGAGTGCTCTTATGTCATCCACAGGGACCTCTCGCTTCTGCTCAGTGGTGATAAACAGGTTTCATCAGAGAAAATCCAGAATAGAATAGGAGCAGGTGATTTATTTAAATTACTCTTATTATCAGTCCGTGAGCAGATAATGGAATTTCCTCAGACATTAATGAAAATCACTGCGGGATATGGGACCACGTGACACCATACAGTTAAACACCAGGATTCTGAGAATTCCAGTCTGACAATTCCATTAGTGTCCGCACTTTCTAATGTGGCTGGTGCAGGTCCGCAGCGGTTTTATCAGCACAATGACTGACTCCAACCTCACTCAATTAAAGGCATCCTGAACATCACACAGTGAGCTAGCAGGAAACACGTACTCCTTCACGGCAAACCAGCCAAAGGTGGGCACAGGAAACGTTACAGGGACACCCTCAAAGCCTCCCTGATAAAGTGCAACATCCCCACCGACACCTGGGAGTCCCTGGCCAAAGACCGCCCTAAGTGGAGGAAGTGCATCCGGGAGGGCGCTGAGCACCTCGAATCTCGTCGCCGAGAGCATGCAGAAACCAAGCGCAGGCAGCGGAAGGAGCGTGCGGCAAACCAGTCCCACCCTCCCCTTCCCTCAACGACTATCTGTCCCACCTGTGACAGGGACTGTGGCTCTCGTATTGGACTGTTCAGCCACCTAAGGACTCATTTTAAAAGTGGAAGCAAGTCTTCCTTGATTCCAAGGGACTGCCTATGATGATGACCGTACACAGCGGGTAAATCATCATCGTAGGCAGTCCCTCGGAGTCGAGGATGACTTGCTTCCACTCTACAAGTCAGTTCTCAGGTGGCTGTACAGTCCGATGCCAGAACCACAGTCCCTGTCACAGGTGGGACAGACAGTGGTTGAGGGAAAGGGAGGGTGGGACTGGTTTGCCGCACGCTCCTTCCGCTGCCTGCGCTTGGTTTCTGCATGCTCTCGGCGACGAGACTCGAGGTGCTCAGCGCCCTCCCGGATGCACTTCCTCCACTTAGGGTGGTCTTTGGCCAGGGGCTCCCAGGTGTCAGTGGGGATGTTGCACTTTATCAGGGAGGCTTTGAGGGTGTCCTTGAAATATTTCCTCTGCCCACCTGGGGCTCGCTTGCCGTGTCGAAGCTCCACATAGAGCGCTTGCTTTGGGAGCTCTCGTGTCGGGCATGCAGATGATGTGGCCTGCCCAGCGGAGTTGGGCGAATGTGGTCAGTGCTTCAATGCTGGGGATGTTGGCCTGGTCGAGGGCACTAACGTTGGTGTGTCTGTCGTCCTAGGGGATTTGTAGGATCTTGCGGAGGCAGCGCTGGTGGTTCTTTTTCAGTGTTTTGAGGTGTCTACTGTATATGGTCCACGTTTCTGAGCCATACAGGAGAGCGGCTATTACTACACCCCTGTAGACCATAAGCTTGATGCCAGATTTGAGGGCCTGGTCTTCGAACACTCTCTTCCTCAGGCGACCGAAGGCTGCGCTGGCGCACTGGTGACAGTGTTGGACCTCATCGTCAATGTCTGCCCTTGTTGACAGTAGGCTCCTGAGATTTGGGAAATGGTCCACGTTGTCCAAGGCCTCGTTGTGGATTTTAATAACTCGGGGGGGGGGGGTGGGTGCAGTGCTGTGTGGCGGGGGCAGGTTGGTAGAGGACCTTTGTCTTACAGATGTTTAGCATATGGCCCATGCTCTCATCAAAGGGAACGATTCCATCCTGTACTGTACACCCCGTGTGTGTCTCAGTGTCTCCTGTACATGTACAGTACACAGCGGGTAAAACAATTCACTCTGACTGGCGGTACTGTTCCACACCTATCTGACCTCTGATGCCTTATCCCTGTATGAGCATACACGCAGCCCTAGAATCATAGAGCCATACTAGTTTACAGCACAGAAGATGACCATTTAACCCATTGTGTCTGTGCCGGAATGTCCAAATGCCTTTTGAAAGTTTCTATGGAATCTGATTCCTTATCTCCCCCTCGGGTTCTTTTGCCCATTATTTTAAATCTGTGGCCTCTGGTTACCAAGTCTCCGGCCAGAGGGAACTTGCTCCATCAAAACACCTCATAACTCCTCGAGTCGATCTCCCCTTAACCTTCGCTGCTCCAAGGAGAACAGCCCCAGCTTCTCCAGTCCCTCCATGTAACTGAACTCCCTCATCCCCCGGGACCATTCTGGTCAATCCCCTCTGTACCCTCGCCAGGGCCTTGCCAACCTTCCTAAAGTGTGGAGCCCAGAATTGGACACAATCCTCCAGCTGGGGCCGAACCAATGATTTGTAAAGGTTCAGCGACTTCGTTGTTTCTGTATTCAATGCTCCTATTTACAAATTATCCCGTACACTTTCTTAACTGCCTTATCAACTGGCGGCCCGGCCTGGAAATCGGCGTGGTCCCGGCCTACAAGACCATCAGCAGGCCGGGACCATTGGAGGGAGCAGCATGCATACCACTGCAGGGAGCAGTGCGTGCTGCTGCAGGAGGGCAACAGCTGAATGCAGTGCGGGCAGGTACAGCAGGAGCAGCGAGGTCGGGGCGAAGGAGCGGCAAAAGTTCGTTGAGGCATGTGATCGGGGCCCAGGAGAGGTGAGAGTTCAGGGGCCCAGAAGAGGCGAGGGCCCAGGGGCAGCACGGGGCCAGCCCACACTGCGATATGTGTGCACACTAGGTCCATGCAGCAGAGCTGGTCCCCAGTCGTTTTGGTTAACCCTTGCCACTGGACCAAGACCTCGCTCTGTCAAGCCCGTGTGGTGGCTGGTGTGCAACGGCCACCCCACGTTAAAAAAATCCACGCACAGGCATCTTCCACCCTTCAACATGTAGTTCAGGATCTGGAATATTAGGTCCTTCATTGAAACACCTGTGAACTCATCCCTTTTTGGCCTGGAAGCAAGTCATCCTCGATACGAGGGCCTGCCTATGATGATCAACTGGCATTGAAGGATTTGTGAATGTGCACCTCCGGGTCCTTTTGCTCCTGCACCCCCTCAGAATAGCAACATTTAGATTATACTGCCTCTCTATGTTGTTTTTCCCAAAGAGCATCACTTCACACTTGTCCGCATTAAATTGCATCTGCCATGTGCCTGCCCATTTCGCCAGTCTGTCCATGTCCTCCTGAAGTCTGTTACTGTCATGCTCACTATTTATTACATTGTCAAGTTTTGTATCATTCGCAAACTTCTAAACTGTACTCCCTATACCCAAATCCAGGCCTTTTCTGTATAACAAGAAAGGCAATGGTCCCAATACTGACCCCTGGGGGAGGGGGCCCCACTGCATACTGCCCTCCAGTCAGAAAAACGTCCGTTCACCATTGCTCTCTGCCTCCTATCCCTTGGCCAGTTACCACTGTCACTTTAACACCATGTGTTTCTATTTTCTGAATAAATCTGTTCTGAGATATTTTAGCAAATGCCATTTGAAAGTCCAGATAGACAACATCTACTGCAGTACCTTGATCAACCCTCCCTGTTACTGCATCAAAGAATTCAATCAGGTTAGTCAGACACGATTTACCTTTAACAAACCCATGCTGGCTCTCTCTTACCAACTCACGCTTCTCCAAGTGAGAATGAATTTTGTCCATGACAATGATCTGTGGTAGTTTTCCCGCCACTGAGGTTAGACTGATTGGCCTGTAGTTACCTGGTTTATCTCTCTCCCCGTTTTTGAACTTGGATGTAACATTTGCAATCTTTCAGTGCTCTGGCACCACACACTAATATCCAAGGAGGAATGGAAGATGATGGTCAGAGCTTCTGCTATTTCCACCCTTGCTTCCCTCAGCAAACTACGATGCATCCCATCTGCACTGGGTGATTGGTTAACTTTGAGTGATGGCTGTAATGTATTTACTTCATGGGTTCTTTGCTGAAGAGTTTATTGCAACACTTTACTATTAAGGACTAGTTGATTTGTTAACAAAGGTTTAACAATCATACCACATATTACCGGTTCATCCTCCAGGCTCACAATCACCTGCCTCATCATGGATGACCTAAATCCAACTGGCTGGGGTTTTATTAAGCCACTCCCAACTCAACAGCTCTACAACTATTTTGAGTTGTATCAGTAATCAAGTGCCCCCCTGATTAAAGTGGGGGGGGCGGGGGGGGGGGAACACTCCAAAAACTTTTCAAGTGCTCCCTTGTTTTATTGGGGGTTTTTTTGTTTTTTTTTGAGGGTACTAGAAACACAAATTATACAAGTGCCCCCTGGCTAAAAGGGGGAGGGGGCACGAAAACCTACAACTTAAACAAATTAAACTTTAGACACTAACAGATCAAATTAAAATTCTGTTGCCGGGGGGGATGATGCACTCCAGTCCCTCCAGCGCCCACCTCTCGCGGAAGGCTGCAAGCGTACTGGTGGACACCGCGTGCTCCATCTCCAGGGACACCCTGGCTCAGATGTAACCGCGGAAGAGAGGCAGGCAGTCGGGCTGAACGATCCCCTCGACCGCCCGCTGCCTGGACCGGCTGATGTCGACACCTGTACAAACCTGTGAGCATGCACATTACACCGCCAAACTATTTAGCACCTCCTTTCTATCTATTTTCATCCTATCCAATATCTCTCCCCTCCCTCCTCTATCACGACATTAACTTCATCCTCTTCTGTAGTGAAGACAAATGTAAGATCCTCATTCAATTCCTCAGTCACGCCCTCTGCCTCCACAGGAAGATTTCCTTTTCTGTCCCTAATCAGCCCCATCATTCCTTTAACTATCCTTTTACTTTTTATATGTTTATATGTTTCCCTTTTATGTTAGCCGTAAAACTTTTCTCATACTCTCCCTTTGTCCTCCTTGTATCCTATTTCATTGCCCCCTGCACTCTCTGTATCCTGCCTGGTTTTTGATTGTATTCTGTACCTGACGTTTGTCCTAAACCTCCTTTCCCTGTTTTATTTTAGCCTCTATTTCCTTTGTCATTCAGGGATGACTATCTTTGTATGCCCCATCTTCCCTCCTTATGGGAATGTGCTTGGTTTATACCCAAACTATCTCCACCTGAAAGGCCCGCCGTTGTTCATTAACCGTTTCTCCGGCAAATCTTTGTTCCCAGTCCACCCGTGCTCAATCCCGTCTCAAATCGCTGAGATTGGCTCTGTCCCAGTTGGGTATTTTCCATAAATACTTTACACCTAATTATATTATGATCACTATTACCCAGATGCTCTCCCACTGCAACTCACTCCACTTGTGCCACCTCAATCCCCAAAACTAGGCCCAGCACTACCTCCTTCCTCATTGGAAACACACTGATTCAGACAATTCTTGTGCACACATTTTAGCAATTCTTCACCCTCCTTGCTCTTTTCTCGGTTTTCCTTCATTGAAACACCTGTGAACTCATCCCTTTTCAGTGTGGAAGCAAGTCATCCTCGCTTCGAGGGACTGCCTAAGATACGATGACTTGTTAACCTTCTCGCGAGAACATAGGTCCCGGCCCTTTCTAGGTGCCAACTGTCTGGCTTGTGCAGGTCGTTCTCGTTCCTGCCTCAGAAACGATCCCAATGTCCCAGGAAGCTGCAGCACTTCTCTAGCCACTCATTCACCTGCTCTATGATGAGGAGGAATTTCTTCTCTCAGAGGATTGTAAATCTGTGGGATTCGCTGCCTCAGAGAGCTTTGGAAGCCGGGACATTGAATAAATTTAAGACAGAAATAGACAGTTTCTTGAGCGATAAGGGAATAAGGGGTTATGGGGAGCGGGCGGGGAAGTGGAGCTGAGTCCATGATCGGATCAGCCATGATCTTATTGAATGGCGGAGCAGGCTTGAGGGGCCGAATGGCCGACTCCTGCTCCTATTTCTTATGTTCTCATGTTTTATCCTCCTGTTTGTATGCTCACCAGCTCGTGGCACTGGGAACAATCCTGAGATGACTACCTTTGAGATCCTGTTTTTTAAAATCTTTTCCCCAGCTCCTGAAGCTCCCTACCTGACGGACCTCAACATTGTTTCTACCGAAGTCATCGGTTCCAATATGGACCACGACACCTGGCTGTTCCCCTTGCCCTTGCAGAATATGCTGCACCCGTTCGGTGATATCCTTCATCCCCGCTGTGTGTGTGAACATTTGTGTTCAATAATCAGTGTGTGTCCTGCTTCCTGCTGTGTGTAATTGGTAAGGATTACAGCTCGACAAACACAAGTGAAGCGTGGTAAATTGTTGGCCCAGAGCAAATAGAGCTGTTCTGCTCATCAGCACCTGCCTTTAGGCCAAGCTGCCCGAGCAGCTTTCAAAGCACAGGCATCGATTTGGTATTCCAGGAACCTTGTTTGCAGCAGACAGCTCCATTAGCCAATGGCCCTGGATCTTGCTGCTTCCGAGCGGTGGTGGGGCTCGCGGTAAATGTCACTCCTCCCTCCTGGGGACAGGTAGGGAGTGAGTTCTGAGTGTGAGCACAGCTCCACAGGGGCCAAGAGGCGTCGCCGAATTCCCTGTCCTCCCCTCTGATGTTTACTATGTTACAGGTGCCACACAAAGGCAAGGTATTGTTACTGTGCACAAATGGGACCATCATCATCACAGCCGGTCCCTCGTATCGAGGGTGACTTGCTTCCAGGCCAAAAAGGGATGAGTCCACAGGTGTTTCAATGAAGGACCCAATATTCCAGATCCTGAACCACACCCTGAAGGGTGGAAGATTCCTGTGTGTGGATTTTTTTAACGTGGGGCGGCCGTTGCACATCAGCCACCACACGGGCTTGACAGATCGAGGTCCTGATCCAGTGGCAACGGTTAACCAAGACGACCGGAGACCAGCTCTGCTGCACGGACCCTAGTGTGCACACACACATCGCACAGTGTGGGCTGGGCCCGTGCTGCCCCTGGGCTCCTGGCCCCGAACTCGCGCCTCTCCTGGGCCCCCGATCACGTCCCTCCCCAGTCTCTCGCCGCTCCTTCGCCCCGACCCCGCCGCTCCTGCTGTACCTGCCCACGCTCCAATCGCCGACCTGGACCTTGATGACGTCACTCTTCGCTGCCGTCTCCCTCCTGCACCAGCTCGCGCTGTACCCTGAAGGGGCCTCCACGCTGATCCCGGGCCGCAGCTCACCGCTCCTTTTATGGCCCCGACCTGCCGCTGGTGTTCTCACACAGGTCGGGGCCTCCATGCTGTTCCCGGGCCATGAGCTCGGTGACAGATTTGAGAGGCCTGGTCTTCGAACACTCTTTTCCTCAGGTGGCCGAAGGCTGCACTGGCGCACTGGAGGCGGTGTTGAATCTCGTTGTCATTGGTGTAATGCCACCAAGCTCATGGTCTACAGGGCTGTAGTGATATCCATCCTCCTGTATGGGTCAGAGACGTGGATCATATACAGTAGACACCCCAAGTCGCTGGAAAAATACCACCAACGGTGTCTCCGCAAGATCCTGCAAATCCCCTGGGAGGACTGACGCACCAACATTAGCGTCCTCGACCAGGCCAACATCCCCAGCATTGAAGCACTGACCACACTCGACCAGCTCCGCTGGGCAGGCCACATTGTCCGCATGCCAGACACGAGACGCCCAAAGCAAGCGCTCTACTCGGAAGTCCTTCACGGCAAACGAGCCAAAGGTGGGCAGAGGAAACGTTACAAGGACATCCTCAAAACCTCCCTGATAAAGTGCAACATCCCCACTAACACCTGGGAGTCCCTGGCCAAAGACCGCCCTAAGTGGAGGAAGTGCATCCAGGAGGGCACTGAGGAGGCCATTCGGCTCATCGTGCCTGTGCCGGCTCTGTGAATATCTTTGCTGCCTATCCAATTCGACCCACTATGCTGCTCTTCCCCCATAGCCGTGCATATTTCTCCCTTCAAGTATTTATTGCACAGTGTTCAGTTCTACTCACAACTCCTCAGATAATGGAGCAGTCCATGCCTGCATGCAGCAAGACCTGGATGACATTCAGGTTTGGGCTGATAAGTGGCAAGTAACATTCGCACCACACAAGTGCCAGGCAATGACCATCTCCAACAAGCGAGAGTCTAGAACATAAGAACATAAGAAATAGGAGCAGGAGTCAGCCATTTGGCCCCTCGAGCCTGCCCCACCATTCAATAAGATCATGGCTGATCTGATCATGGACTCAGCTCCACTTCCCTGCCCGCTCCCCATTACCCTTTACTCCCTTATCGCTCAAAATTCTGTCTATCTCCGCCTTAAATATCCTCAAAGACTGAGCCTCCACAGCTCTCTGGGGCAGAGAATTCCAAAGATTCACCACCCTCTGAGTAAAGAAATTTCTCCTCATCTCAGTCCTAAATGGCCGACCCCTTATTCTGAGACTGTGACCTCTGGTTCTAGACTCTCCAGCCCGGGTAAACATCCTCCCTGCATCTACCCTGTCAAGCCCTGTAAGAATTTTGTGTGTTTCAATGAGATCACCTCTCATTCTTCCAAACTCTAGAGAATATCGGCCTAGTCGACTCAATCTCTCCTCATAGGACAACCCTCTCATCCCAGGAATCAGTCTGGTGAACCTTCGTTGCACTCCCTCTATGGCAAGTATATTCTTTCTTAGGTAAGGAGACTGACACTGTACACAATACTCCAGGTGTGGTCTCACCAGGGCCCGATATAATTGCAGTAAGACATCTTTACTCTTAGACTCAAATCCTCTTGCAATAAAACAACAACTACAACAACTTCTATTTATATATCACTTTTAACGGAGTGAAATGTCCCAAGGTTTTCATTATGCAAATTGACACCGAGCCGCATAAGGAGAAATTAACGCATGTGATCAAAAGCTTGGTCAAAGAGGTAGGTTTTAAGGTGTGCCTTGAAGGAGGAAAGAGAGGTAGAGAGGTGGAGAGGTTTAGGGAGGGAGTTCCAGAGCTTGAGGTCGAGGCAACAGAAGGCACGGCCACCGATGGAACTGTGGGAGCACCTTCACCACACGGACTGCAGCGGTTCAAGAAGGCGGCTCACCACCACCTTCTCGAGGACAATTAGGGATGGGCAATAAATGCCGACCTTGCCAGCGATGCCTACATAATCTTCTCTGCTCTCAGGAGAAACAACCCCAGCTTCTCCAGTCAATCCACATAACTGAAATCCGTCATCCCTGGTACCATTCTAGTAAACCTCCTCTGCACCCTCTCCATGGCTTGACATCCTTCCTGGAGTGCCCTTGCACACCCTCAGAAGAGCAACATTTAGATTATACGGCCTCTCCATGTTGTTTCTCCCAAAGTACATCCCTTCACCCATATCCACATTAAATGGCATCTGACTGTGATCCGTGTCTGATATCTGTGTAATATTCCACCTCGTGGACTACTGTGGTAATGCAGCCATTTCTGTAAATACAATAAAGGCATCAGGTGACAAGGTCACCTGACAAGTGTTAGGAGCCATCTTGTAAAAGTGTGTTTGTGATGTTGCAGAGAATATACACATTTGGCGATGAAGGATGTGATAATCGGATGCCCTAGCTGAAATTTTTGTTGGTTGATGATTCCATCCAAACAACAGAGAGACTCGAGAGGTCCTTTGTTTGCAGAACAGCTGCAAATCCACAGTAAATTACAAGCACACTTGGCTGAACTGCCAGAATCCAGATGGCCGCACCTATGGGAATAAGAGGGCACTTGGGTGCATTTCAATGTGACCGAGAGACTTTCGGAGCATATGTAGAGCGGTCAAAAATAGTTTTCACCGCAAATAGTCAGACAGCTATGTCAATGGACATGGCCGACCAATATTCCCGAGAATTTGTAAACCATAACCGGGGTGGTGTTAGAAAGAAAACAGACCCTTTCCCTGACACATCACTTACGGAGATTCTAGTTAGAACACCACTACAGTCCCGAGCAACCTGGAAATAGCTGAAAGTTATCGTGTTGTAACTCGAGATAAATTAATTGACGAAAGTAGCATTAAAGAAGCCATCCATTCTCTGTCATTTCAGAAACTTTCAGGACCAAGCATTGTGCGACCACTTTGTTTGTGGGATGGAAAATGAAACAATCAGAAGAAAGTGTTTGACCTCCGAACCTGACTTTTGATTTGGCTTGTCAGACAGGTATGTCAATGGACATGGACAACCAATATTCCTGAGAATTTTGTACCATTTCCAGTCGTCAGACAACCGAGGTGAATCGCCTGCAGGTTAAAGGTAAAAGGCAGTTGGCCAAGGTAACAATACATTGACGTCGTGCTATCGGTGCCTGGGACAACACGTTGCTCAAAGTTGTCCATACGTGAAGGCAGAGTGTTTCTTCTGCAGGAAAACTGGGCATCATGCCAACTGACGAGTAAACCAACTTTCAAGGCTATAAGTAGCATGGAAGAATAACAACAGGACGAAGAGATACATGTCATCAGGAGCACGAGGGTATCTAACAGCAAATCAAAAAGTATCATCATTCAGGTAGATGTTGCAGGAACCAAGATACCCATGGAAATCGACACTGGTGTATCTGTGAGCGTAGTATCGGAATCGCTATATCTCGACAAGTTGTGTGATTTTCCACTGGAAAAGTCAAAGATAGAGCTGTGAGGCTCATCAGGAGAGTAAATTCCTGTGGTAGGATGTATCACCATACTGGTGAAATACAAGGATCAATTTCAGAGCTTGCCTCTCTTAATAGTGGCAGGAAACAAGCCTGCCTTACTAGGTAGAAATTGGTTGGGATCACTGAAGCTCGATTGGAATGAGATTTTTTGTGTTGAAACGAGATTTTCATCAAAGGATGATGTCATCAAGAAATATCCGAAGGCGTTCTGCGAAACAGGCAGTCCGATTCAAGGCTTCAAGGCGCGTGTCAGGGTACAGAACAATGCTAGACCAGTTTACTACAAGCCACGTTCCATACCATATGCACTCAAGGAGAGAATTGAGCAAGAACTCAAAAGACTAGAGACTGAGAACATTATCTCCAAGATAGATCGATGTAATTGGGCTACACCCATTGTTGTTGTACCTAAGTCCGATGGTAAGGTAAGATTGTGTGGTGATTATAAACTAACCGTAAACCAGGTTCTAGAGGGTAATATCCCCAATACATTGCCGAATATAGAAGATTTGTTCACAACACTGACAGGTGGTCAGATCTTCTCAAAGTTGTATCTTACGAATGCCTACTTACAGCTTGAACTGGATGAGGAGTCCAAGTCATGTTTGACTATAAATACTTATCTAGGCCTATAGCAATTTAATAGGCTACCGTTTGGAGTGTCTTCCACCCCTGCCATATTCCAAGGGGTGATGGACCAGATTTTGCAAGGTATTGAAGGGGTAGTATGTTATTTGGATGACATACTAATTTCAGCACCAAATAGGCAAATTCATAATAACTTATTGAATGAAGTCCTCAAATGGCTAGAGAAACACAGAGTACGTGTGTCTGCTCGTAAGTGTGAGTTATTTCAAAACTCAGTGGAGTACTTAGGGCACAGAGTATACAAAGATGGTTTACATCCAACCAAGGGAATACTGGATGCAATCAGAAATGCATCCACTCCCAAGAATGTCACTGAACTTCGATCATTTTTGGGTCTTTAGAACTATTATGGGAAGTTCCTACCAAATTTGACTGCAGTATTACATCCACTGAATGAACTATTGAAAAAACAGGTTTATTGGAAGTGGTCAAAAGAATGCGACGCAGTACAAATTGTAAAACGTGCCCTTACCAAACAAATGCTGGATCCAAATCCAAAGAAACAGCAGTTATCGTTAGACCACAAGTTGGCTAATTTTCTAATTACGTATTGTAATCCTCCTCATGCAACTACTGGTAGAACACCCGCAGAGTTGTTTCTCAAACGACAGCCACGAACCAGATTCTTGTTGTTAAAGCCAAACCTGGCACAATCTGTAGAAGAGAAACAATTGAGACAGAAAAAGAATCACGATAGAGGTCGAGTAAGAGAGAAAAGTGTGAGATTAAATCAGAAGGTTAGAGTGAAGAACCATCACCATAAATGGTTAAAGTGGTTTCCAGGAAGAGTGGTGAAGCTATGTGGTCCTCGCACATATTTGGTCAAGTTGTTTGATCATGGACAGGTTAGGTTTGTTGACATTGATCATATTTTACCGACAGATGTGGAAGCAGTTGAAAGTTGAAATGATTCGATTATTTCTGATGAGTCAGATAGTCTTGTTACAACTAAGGTACCAGTATCAGATGTACTAGAAACAAGTCTAAGAGAAAGTCAGAATTTAAATCTGAATTCGAGTCAGGCAGACAAACAGTCCGAAGTTGTAAAGAGTTCAAATGTAAATCAGGAGTTACCCTTGGAGAAAAATTCTCCTCAGGATCAGCCTAGAATGAGCAAAGTTCGACACCAAGTTTGGGAAGTTCTGTTCGAGAGCAAAGGCATCCTCTTCAAAACAGAAAACCAGTGGTTAAGTTTGATTTGTAAATATGACAAAATAAGTCCTTATCTTTTGTTATGTATAACCATGCAAGTTATGTATGATGATTATTTGTTATAATTACTTCCTCAATAAGGAGGGAGAAATGTAATATATAGTTCCACCTAGTGGACTACTGCTCCACCTCATGGACTACTGTGGTAATGCAGCCATTGCTGTAAATTCAATAAAGCATCAGATGACAGGTCACCTGACAAGTTTCTATGTTAAGAGCCATCTTGTAAAAGTGTATTTGTGATGTTGTAGAGAATATGCCACAGTCTGATCCATGTCTGGTGTCAGGTCCATATCTGACTGTCTCGTCTGACAAAAGGCCAACGAGACCAGGAGCAGCGTCGAAGGTGCGTGGAGAGGCGGGAGTTCCGGGGATCGGAGAGGCCTACAAAAGGCCAGTGAGGCCAGGAGCAGCGCGAGTCGGTGAGAGGTGTGGCTTGTGCAGCTACAGGGATAAGGCAAAAAAGAAGTAGAAAGAAACAGAAAGGTGATGTCACAGCCAAGGGGGTAAGTGATTGGCTGGATTGGTGAGTAGTTTTTCTTTTCTCTCTTCTATAACAGTGAGTAAACTTTAGCATTCCCTGACGACTACGTGTGCGGGAAGTGTATCCGCCTCCAGCTCCTGACGGTCCGCGTTGCGGAATTGGAGCTGAGGGTGGATTTACTCTGGAGCATCCACGATGCTGAGAATGACGTGAGTAGCACGTGTAGCGAGTTGGTATTACCGCAGGTGAAGGGTACACAGCCAGATAAGGAATGGAAGACCAGCAGGAAGAGCAGTGCAAGGAAGGTAGTGCAGGGGTCCCCTGCGGTCATCCCCCTGCAAAACAGATACACCGTTTTGAGTACTGTTGAGGGGGATGACTCATCAGGGGAGGGCAGCAGCAGCCAAGTTCATGGCACCGTGGCTGGCTCTGCTGCACAGGAGGGCAGGAAAAAGAGTGGGAGAGCGATAGTGATAGGGGATTCGATTGTAAGGGGAATAAATAGGCGTTTCTGCGGCCGCAACCGAGACTCCAGGATGGTATGTTGCCTCCCTGGTGCAAGGGTCAAGGATGTCTTGGAGCGGGTGCAGGACATTCTGAAAAGGGAGGGTGAACAGCCAGTTGTCGTGGTGCACATTGGTACCAACGACATAGGTACAAAAAGGGATGAGGTCCTACGAGACGAATTTAAGGAGCGAGGAGCAAAATTAAAACATAGGACCTCAAAAGTAGTAATCTCGGGATTGCGACCAGTGCCACGTGCTAGTCAGAGTCGGAATCGCAGGATAGCTCAGATGAATACGTGGCTTGAGCAGTGGTGCAGCAGGGAGGGATTCAAATTCCTGGGGCATTGGAACCGGTTCTGGGGGAGGTGGGACCAGTACAAACCGGACGGTCTGCACCTGGGCAGGACCGGAACCAATGTCCTAGGGGGAGTGTTTGCTAGTGCTGTTGGGGAGGAGTTGAACTAATATGGCAGGGGAATGGGAACCAATGCAGGGAGACAGAGGGAAACAAAAAGGAGACAAAAGCAAAAGACAGAAAGGAGATGAGTAATAGTGGAGGGCAGAGAAACCCAAGGCAAAAAAAAAAAGGGCTGCAGGAGGGGTCAAAACTAAAAATCATGGATTAAAAACTAGTATTAAAACACTCTACCTAAACGCACGCAGCTTTCGAAATAAAGTAAATGAGTTGACGGCACAAATCATTACAAATGGGTATGATTTGGTGGCCATTACAGAAACGTGGTTGCAGGGTGGCCAAGACCTGGAATTAAACAGACAGTTCGGAAAGATAGACAAAAAGGGAAAGGAGGTGGGGTAGCTCTGTTAATAAAGGATGATATCAGGGCAGTTGTGAGAGACGATATTGGCTCTAATGAACAAAATGTTGAATCGTTGTGGGTGGAGATTAGAGATAGTAAGGGGAAAAAGTCACTGGTGGGTGTAGTTTATAGGCCCCCAAATAATAACTTCACGGTGGGGCGGGCAATAATCAAGGGAATAATGGAGGCATGTGAAAAAGGAACGGCAGTAATCATGGGGGATTTTAACCTACATATCGATTGGTCAAATCAAATCGCACAGGGTAGCCTGGAGGCGGAATTCATAGAATGCATACGGGATTGTTTCTTAGACCAGTATGTTACAGAACCTACAAGGGAGCAAGCTATCTTAGATCTGGTCCTGTGTAATGAGACAGGAATAATAAACGATCTCCTTGTAAAAGATCCTCTCGGAATAAGTGATCACAGTATGGTTGAATTTGTAATACAGATTGAGGGTGAGGAAGTAGTGTCTCAAACGAGCGTACTATGCTTAAACAAAGGGGACTACAGTGGGATGAGGGCAGAGTTGGCGAAAGTAGACTGGAAACACAGACTAAACGGTGGCACAATTGAGGAAAAGTGGACAACTTTTAAGGAGCTCTTTCATAGTGCTCAACAAAAATATATTCCAGTGAAAAAGAAGGGCTGTAAGAGAAGGGATAACCAGCCATGGATAACCAAGGAAATAAAGGAGAGTATCGAATTAAAAACTAATGCGTATAAGGTGGCCAAGGTTAGTGGGAAACTAGAAGATTGGGAAAATTTTAAATGACAGCAAAGATTGACTAAGAAAGCAATAAAGAAAGGAAAGATAGATTATGAAAGTAAACTTGCGCAAAACATAAAAACAGATAGTAAAAGCTTTTGCCGATATATAAAACGGAAAAGAGTGACGAAAGTAAATGTTGGTCCCTTAGAAGAATGGAAGGGGGATTTAATAATGGGAAATGTGGAAATGGCTGAGACCTTAAACAATTATTTTGCTTCGGTCTTTACAGTGGAAGACACAAAAACCATGCCAAAAATTGCTGGTCACAGGAATGTGGGAAGGGAGGACCTTGAGACAATCACTATCACTAGGGAGGTAGTGCTGGACAGGCTAATGGGACTCAAGGTAGACAAGTCCCCTTGTCCGGATGAAATGCATCCCAGGGTATTAAAAGAGATGGCGGAAGTTATAGCAGATGCATTCGTTATAATCTACAAAAATTCTCTGGACTCTGGGGAGGTACCAGTGGATTGGAAAGCAGCGAATGTAATGTCTCTGTTTAAAAAAGGGAGCAGACAAAAGGCAGGTAACTATCGGCTGGTTAGTTTAACATCTGTCGTGGGGAAAATGCTTGAAACTATCATTAAGGAAGAAATAGCGGGACATCTGGATAGAAATAGTGCAATCAAGCAGATGCAACATGGATTCATGAAGGGGAAATCATGTTTAACTAATATTCTGGAATTCTTTGAGGATATAACGAGCATGGTGGATAGAGGTGTACTGATGGATGTGGTGTATTTAGATTTCCAAAAGGCATTCGATAAGGTGCCACACAAAAGGTTACTGCAGAAGATAAAGGTACGCGGAGTCAGAGGAAATATATTAGCATGGATAGAGAATTAGCTGGCTAACAGAAAGCAGAGAGTCGGGATAAATGGGTCCTTTTCGGGTTGGAAATCGGTGGTTAGTGGTGTGCCACAGGGATCGGTGCTGGGACCACAACTGTTTACAATATACATAGATGACCTGGAAGAGGGGACAGAGTGTAGTGTAACAAAATTTGCAGATGACACAAAGATTAGTGGGAAAGTGGATTGTGTAGAGGACACAGAGAGGCTGCAAAGAGATTTAGATAGGTTAAGCGAATGGGCTAAGGTTTGGCAGATGGAATACAATGTCGGAAAGTGTGAGGTCATCCACCTTGGTAAAAAAAACAGTAAAAAGTAATATTATTTGAATGGGGAGAAATTACAACATGCTGCAGTGCAGAAGGACCTGGGGGTCCTTGTGCATGAATCGAAAAAGTTAGTTTGCAGGTGCAGCAGGTAATCAGGAAGGCGAATGGAATGTTGGCCTTCATTGCGAGAGGGATGGAGTACAAAAGCAGGGAGGTCCTGCTGCAACTGTATAGGGTATTGGTGAGGCCGCACCTGGAATACGGCGTGCCGTTTTGGTCACCTTACTTAAGGAAGGATATACTAGCCTTGGAGGAGGTATAGAGACAATTCACTAGGCTGATTCCGGAGATGAGGGGGTTACCTTATGATGATAGATTGAGTAGACTGGGTCTTTACACGTTGGAGTTCAGAAGGATGAGGGGTGATCTTATAGAAACATTTAAAATAATGAAAGGGATAGATAAGATAAAGACAGAGAGGTTGTTTCCACTGGTCAGGGAGACTAGAACTCGGGGGCACAGCCTCTAAATATGGGAGAACCAATTTAAAAGTTGAGAAGGAATTTCTTCTCCCATAGGATTGTGAATCTGTGGAATTCTCTGCCTAAGGAAGCAGTTGGGGGTAGCTCATTGAATGTATTCAAGTCACAGATAGATAGATTTTTAACCAATAAGGGAATTAAGGGTTACGGGGAGCGGGCGGGTAAGTGGAGCTGAGTCCACAGCCAGATCAGCCATGATCTTGTTGAATGGCGGAGCAGGCTCGAGGGGCTAGATGGCCTACTCCTGTTCCTAATTCTTATGTTCTTATGTTCTTATGTTCTTATGTCCGTGTCTGACTCTCTAATCCGCTGTCTGACAGTCTGGTTGGTGATTGACCCCGTGGCGTCCTGTGATTGGCCTCGTGCTGTGATTGACCCCGTGCTGTGATTGGCCCCGTGCTGCGATTGGCCCCGTGCTGTGATTGACCCCGCCGAGTCCTGTGATTGGCCCCGTGCTTTGATTGACCCCGTGCTGTGAATGACCCCATGCTGTGATTGACCCCGTCCTGTGATTGACCCCGCACCGTGCTGTGATTGACCCCGTGCTGTGATTGACCCCGTGCTGTGATTGACCCCGTCCTGTGATTGACCCCGCACCGTGCTGTGATTGACCCCGTGCTGTGATTGACCCCGTCCTGTGATTGACCCCGCACCGTGCTGTGATTGACCCCATGCTGTGATTGACCCCGTCCAGTGATTGACCCCGTCCTGTGATTGACCCCGTGCTGTGATTGACCCCGCATTGTGCTGTGATTGAAACCATGCTATGATTGACCCTGTGCTGTGATTGACCCCGTGCTGTGATTGCCCCCGCATTGTGCTGTGATTGAAACCATGCTATGATTGACCCCGCACTGTGCTGTGATTGGCCCTGTGCTGTGATTGAAACCATGCTATGATTGACCCCGCACTGTGCTGTGATTGGCCCTGTGCTGTGATTGAAACCATGCTATGATTGACCCCGCACTGTGCTATGATTGGCCCCGTGCTGTGATTGAAACCATGCTATGATTGACCCCGTGCTGTGATTGACTCCGCACCGTGCTGTGATTGGCCCCGTGCTGTGATTGACCCCGCACTGTGCTGTGATTGGCCCTGTGCTGTGATTGAAACCATGCTATGATTGACCCCGTGCTGTGATTGACTCCGCACCGTGCTGTGATTGGCCCCGTGCTGTGATTGGCCCTGTCCTGTGATTGACCCCGTGCTGTGATTGACTCCGCACCGTGCTGTGATTGGCCCCGTGCTGTGATTGACCCCGTGCTGTGATTGACCCCGTGCTGTGATTGACTCCGCACCGTGCTGTGAATGGCCCCGTGCTGTGATTGGCCCCGTGCTGTGAATGGCCCCGTGCTGTGATTGACCCCGCATTGTGCTGTGATTGAAACCGTGCTGTGATTGACCCCGCACTGTGCTGTGATTGGCCCTGTGCTGTGATTGACCCCGCATTGTGCTGTGATTGAAACCGTGCTGTGATTGACCCCGCACTGTGCTGTGATTGGCCCTGTGCTGTGATTGAAACCATGCTATGATTGACCCCGTGCTGTGATTGACTCCGCACCGTGCTGTGATTGGCCCCATGCTGTGATTGGCCCCGTCCTGTGATTGACCCCGTGCTGTGATTGACTCCGCACCGTGCTGTGATTGGCCCCGTGCTGTGATTGACCCCGTGCTGCGATTGGCTCCGCACCGTGCTGTGATTGGCCCCGTGCTGTGATTGGCCCCGTGCTGTGATTGACTCCGCACCGTGCTGTGATTGGCCCCGTGCTGTGATTGGCCCCGTCCTGTGATTGACCCCGTGCTGTGATTGACTCCGCACCGTGCTGTGATTGGCCCCGTGCTGTGATTGACCCCGTGCTGCGATTGGCTCCGTGTTGTGAATGACCCCGTGCTGTGATTGACCCCGCTGAGTCCTGTGATTGGCCCCGTCTTGTGAATGACCCTGCACCTTATATTGCCTGTGATATATTATTAATATTAATGTTGCTGTTGTTGCAGAGCAAGTGATTTGAACTGCTAATTAGCAGATCCATTTCTTCAAAATAGCTTTTGGGCTCTTTAATAAATTATTCATGAGCAGATATTGAACTCTCTCCAAACCGGCTGCGGCAACTGTATCCACTGATAATCTCCAAAACCCAGTCCGTTCGGGCGCTCCGCTGGTACAGTCCGTGACTCGGTGGTACAGTCCGTGTCGGGCTTCGGTGGTACAGTCCATGACTCGGGCTCCGGTGGTACAGTCCGTGACTCGGTGGTACAGTCCGTGACTCGGTGGTACAGTCCGTGACTCGGGCTCCGGTGGTACAGTCCGTGACTCGGTGGTACAGTCCGTGACTCGGTGGTACAGTCCGTGACTCGGGCTCCGGTGGTACAGTCCGTGTCTGGCTCCGGTGATACAGTCTGTGACTCGGTGGTACAATCCATGACTCGGGCTCCGGTGGTACAGTCCGTGACTCGGTGGTACAGTCCATGTCGGGCTCCGGTGATACAGTCTGTGACTCGCTGGTACAGTCCATGACTCGGTGGTACAGTCCGTGACTCGGGCTCCGGTGGTACAGTCCATGTTGGGCTCCGGTGGTACAGTCCGTGACTCGGACTCCAGTGATACAGTCCGTGACTCGGTGGTACAGTCCGTGTCGGGCTCCAGTGGTACAGTCCGTGTCGGGCTCCAGTGGTACAGTCCATGTCAGGCTCCGGTGGTACAGTCCGTGACTCAGGCTCCGGTGGTACAGTCCATGTCGGGCTCTGGTGATACAGTACGTGTTGGGCTCCAGTGGTACAGTCCGTGTCGGGCTCCGGTGGTACAGTCCGTGTCGGGCTCCGGTGGTACAGTCCGTGGCTCGGTGGTACAGTCCGTGACTCGGGCTCCGGTGGTACTGTCCGTGTCGGGCTCCGGTGGTACAGTCCGTGACTCGGTGGTACAGTCCGTGTCGGGCTCCAGTGGTACAGTCCGTGTCGGGCTCCAGTGGTATAGTCCATGTTGGGCTTCGCTGGTACAGTCTGTGTCGGGTTCCGGTGGTACAGACCGTGTCGGGCTCCGGTGGTACAGTCCGTGGCTCGGTGGTACAGTCCGTGACTCGGGCTCCGGTGGTACAATCCGTGACTCGGTGGTACAGTCCGTGCCGGGCTCCAGTGGTACAGACCGTGTCGGGTTCCGGTGGTACAATCCGTGACTCGGTGGTACAGTCCGTGATTCGGGCTCCGGTGGTACAGTCCGTGATTCGGACTGCAGTGGTACAGTCCGTGACTCGGGCTCTGGTGGTACAGTCCGTGACTCGGTGGTACAGTCCGTGACTCGGGCTCCGGTGGTACAGTCCGTGACTCGGGCTCCGGTGGCACAGTCCGTGACCCAGTGGTATAGTCCGTGGCTCGGGCTCTGGTGGTACAGTCCGTGACTCGGGCTCCGGTGGCACAGTCCGTGACCCAGTGGTATAGTCCGTGGCTCGGGCTCTGGTGGTACAGTCCGTGACTCGGGCTCCGGTGGCACAGTCCGTGACCCAGTGGTATAGTCCGTGGCTCGGGCTCTGGTGGTACAGTCCGTGACTCGGGCTCCGGTGGTACAGTCCGTGACTCGGGCTCCAGTGGTACAGTCCTTGACTCGGGCTCCGGTGGCACAGTCCGTGACCCGGTGGTACAGTCCGTGACTCGGGCTCCGGTGGCACAGTCCGTGACCCGGTGGTACAGTCCGTGACTCGGTGGTACAGTCCGTGACCCGGTGGTACAGTCCGTGACTCGGGCTCCGGTGGCACAGTCCGTGACCCGGTGGTACAGTCCGTGACTCGGTGGTACAGTCCGTGACCCGGTGGTACAGTCCGTGACCCGGTGGTACAGTCCGTGACTCGGGCTCCGGTGGCACAGTCCGTGACCCGGTGGTACAGTCCGTGACTCGGGCTCCGGTGGCACAGTCCGTGACCCGGTGGTACAGTCCGTGACCCGGTGGTACAGTCCGTGACTCGGGCTCCGGTGGTACAGTCCGTGACCCGGTGGTACAGTCCGTGACCCGGTGGTACAGTCCGTGACTCGGGCTCCGGTGGTACAGTCTGTGTCGGGCTCTGCTCGTACACTTGGTGTCGGTGTGGATGAGCTCGATGGGATAGTCGGTGTCTGGGCGATCTTGTATTGCTGTGGGCTCCAATTACTTTCCAGCATCAGTTCAGACTCTGAGAATAGATCGCGCCATGGAGGTATCCAGGGAGAGACTGTCCGGGGAGACACTGTGTGATTCCCAGTCTGCCGATCACGCTCCTGCACTACAGTTCTCCCTCCATGGGGTTGACCGTATCTGCTGCCAGACCTATTCCCTCTTTCACCGGGGTCTCTGGGCACTCTCCTTCATAGGGATGTTGGTCTTCCTGTTGTACGGCTGCGGGGTACAAATCACCTCGTACTTCAGGTATGAACACATCACAGTTCTGGAGGAGGTCAATGCTCCCTTAATGGAATTCCCAGCCGTAACCATCTGCAATGTCAACACCGTCCGAGTGTCCCAGCTCACAAAGAACGACCTGCACTGGATGGGCCACAAGCTGGGACTGAATAAAGAGAGACACAACCTCAGCGAAGCCTTCGAGTACATGAACGCCGCCCACAGAGATATCTTCCTGAAGCTAAGCGACTGGCACCATTTCAGCCCGCAGCCGTTCCAAATCCTGGAGTTCATGAACCGAGTTGGACACAGCATGAAGGATATGCTCCGGCAATGCAGCTTTGGCATGAGACACTGCGACCAGTCTGACTTCAGTGTGGTGAGTAATTCTGTCTCATTCTCCAAACCTCCGCAGCTCAGCCTTTTGTGTTTCACTCGTGCGGTCAGGAATTAATCATTGCAAGGTGCCAGGGTGAGGGTGCGGAGAGTGACGGCGACAGAGAGTGTTTACTGACCGTCCACTCTCGGTGATTACTGGCCGTCCAGTGTCGGTGATTACTGACCGTCCACTCTCGGTGATTACTCACCGTCCACTCTCGGTGATTACTCACCGTCCACTCTCGGTGATTACTGACCATCCACTCTCGGTGATTACTGACCGTCCACTCTCGGTGATTACTGGCCGTCCAGTGTCGGTGATTACTGACCGTCCAGTCTCAGTGATTACTGACCGTCCATTCTCGGTGATTACTGACCCTCCACTCTCGGTGATTACTGGCCGTCCAGTGTCGGTGATTACTGACCATCCACTCTCGGTGATTACTGACCCTCCACTCTCGGTGATTACTGACCATCCAGTGTCGGTGATTACTGGCCGTCCAGTGTCGGTGATTACTGACCCTCCACTCTCGGTGATTACTGACCCTCCACTCTCGGTGATTACTGACCATCCAGTGTCGGTGATTACTGACCGTCCAGTGTCGGTGATTACTGACCGTCCACTCTTGGTGATTACTGACCGTCCACGCTCGGTGATTACTGACCGTCCAGTGTCGGTGATTACTGACCGTCCACGCTCGGTGATTACTGACCGTCCACTCTCGGTGATTACTGACCGTCCAGTGTCAGTGATTACTGACCGTCCAGTGTCGGTGATTACTGACATTCCACTCTCGGTGATTACTGACCGTCCAGTGTCAGTGATTACTGACCGTCCACTCTCGGTGATTACTGACCGTCCAGTGTCAGTGATTACTGACCGTCCAGTGTCGGTGATTACTGACCGTCCACTCTCGGTGATTACTGACCGTCCAGTGTCGGTGATTACTGACCGTCCAGTGTCGGTGATTACTGACCGTCCACTCTCGGTGATTACTGACCCTCCACTCTCGGTGATTACTGACCGTCCAGTGTCGGTGATTACTGACCGTCCACTCTCGGTGATTACTGACCCTCCACTCTCGGTGATTACTGACCGTCCACGCTCGGTGATTGCTGACCGTCCACGCTCGGTGATTACTGACCGTCCAGTGTCGGTGATTACTGACCGTCCAGTGTCGGTGATTACTGACCGTCCACTCTCGGTGATTACTGACCGTCCACGCTCGGTGATTACTGACCATCCTGTGTCAGTGATTACTGACCGTCCAGTGTCGGTGATTACTGATCTCCAGTCTCGGTGATTACTGACCATCCAGTGTCAGTGTTTACTGACCGTCCAGTGTCGGTGATTACTGACCGTCCACTCTCAGTGATTACTGATCTCCAGTCTCGGTGATTACTGACCGTCCACTCTCGGTGATTACTGACCGTCCACTCTCGGTGATTACTGACCGTCCAGTGTCAATGATTACTGACCGTCCAGTGTCGGTGATTACTGACCGTCCACTCTCGGTGATTACTGACCATCCACTCTCGGTGATTACTGACCATCCACTCTCGGTGATTACTGACCATCCAGTGTCGGTGATTACTGATCTCCAGTGTCGGTGATTACTGATCTCCAGTCTCGGTGATTACTGACCGTCCACTCTCGGTGATTACTGACCGTCCACTCTCGGTGATTACTGACCATCCAGTGTCGGTGATTACTGATCTCCAGTGTCGGTGATTACTGACCGTCCACTCTCGGTGATTACTGACCGTCCACTCTCGGTGATTACTGACCATCTAGTGTCGGTGATTACTGACCGTCCAGTGTCGGTGATTACTGACCGTCCACTCTCGGTGATTACTGACCGTCCAGTGTCGGTGATTACAGACCGTCCAGTGTCGGTGATTACTGATCTCCAGTCTCGGTGATTACTGACCGTCCAGTGTCGGTGATTACTGACCGTCCACGCTCGGTGATTACTGACCGTCCACTCTCGGTGATTACTGGCTATCCACGCTCGGTGATTACTGTCCATCCAGTCTCGGTGATTACTGACCGTCCACTCTCGGTGATTACTGACCGTCCACTCTCGGTGATTACTGACCGTCCAGTGTCGGTGATTACTGACCGTCCACTCTCAGTGATTACTGACCATCCACTCTCAGTGATTACTGACCGTCCACTCTCGGTGATTACTGACCGTCCACTCTCGGTGATTACTGACCATCCACTCTCAGTGATTACTGACCGTCCAGTGTCGGTGATTACTGACCGTCCACTCTCAGTGATTACTGACCGTCCCGTGTCGGTGATTACTGACCGTCCACTCTCGGTGATTACTGACCGTCCAGTGTCGGTGATTACTGACCGTCCCGTGTCGGTGATTAATGACCGTCCCGTGTCGGTGATTACTGACCGTCCACTCTCGGTGATTACTGACCGTCCCGTGTCGGTGATTACTGACCATCCAGTGTCAGTGATTACTGACCATCCAGTGTCGCTGCATAATGAACGTCCACTCTCGGTGATTGCTGACCGTCCAGTGTCGGTGATTACTGACCGTCAACTCTCGGTGATTACTGACCGTCCACTCTCGGTGATTACTGACCGTCCAGTGTCGGTGATTACTGACCGTCCACTCTCAGTGATTACTGACCATCCAGTGTCGGTGATTACTGACCATCCAGTGTCGGTGATTAATGACCGTCCAGTGTCGGTGATTACTGACCGTCCACTCTCGGTGATTGCTGACCGTCCAGTGTCGGTGATTACTGACCGTCCACTCTCAGTGATTACTGACCGTCCCGTGTCGGTGATTACTGACCGTCCACTCTCGGTGATTACTGACCGTCCAGTGTCGGTGATTACTGACCGTCCCGTGTCGGTGATTACTGACCGTCCGCTCTCAGTGATTACTGACCGTCCCGTGTCGGTGATTACTGACCGTCCACTCTCAGTGATTACTGACCGTCCAGTGTCGGTGATTACTGACCGTCCACTCTCGGTGATTACTGACCGTCCACTCTCGGTGATTACTGGCTATCCACTCTCGGTGCTTACTGACCCTCCAGTGTCGGTGATTACAGACCGTCCACTCTCGGTGATTACTGTCCATCCAGTGTCGGTAATTACTGACCGTCCACTCTCGGTGATTACTGGCTATCCACTCTCGGTGCTTACTGACCCTCCAGTGTCGGTGATTACTGACCATCCAGTGTTGGTGATTACTGACCGTCCACTCTCGGTGATTACTGACCATCCAGTCTCGGTGATTACTGACCGTCCACTCTCGGTGATTCCTGACCATCCTGTGTCGGTGATTACTGACCGTCCACTCTCGGTGATTACTGACCCTCCAGTGTCGGTGATTACTGACCGTCCACTCTCGGTGATTCCTGACCGTCCACTCTCGGTGATTACTGACCATCCTGTGTCAGTGATTACTGACCGTCCACTCTCGGTGATTCCTGACCGTCCACTCTCGGTGATTACTGACCATCCAGTCTCGGTGATTACTGACCGTCCACTCTCGGTGATTCCTGACCATCCTGTGTCAGTGATTACTGACCGTCCACTCTCGGTGATTCCTGACCGTCCACTCTCGGTGATTACTGACCGTCCACTCTCGGTGATTACTGACCGTCCACTCTCGGTGAGTCCTGACCATCCAGTGTCGGTGATTACTGACCGTCCACTCTCGGTGATTACTGACCATCCACTCTCGGTGATTCCTGACCGTCCATTCTCGGTGATTACTGTCCATCTAGTGTCGGTGATTCCTGACCATCCTGTGTCAGTGATTACTGACCGTCCAGTGTCGGTGATTACTGATCTCCAGTCTCGGTGATTACTGACCGTCCACTCTCGGTGATTACTGACCGTCCACTCTTGGTGATTACTGTCCATCCAGTGTCGGTGATTACTGACCATCCAGTGTCGGTGATCATTGACCGTCCACTCTCAGTGATTTCTGACTGTCCAGTGTCGGTGATTACTGACCGTCCATTGTCGGTGATTACTGACCATCCCGTGTCGGTGATTACTGACCGTCCAGTCTCAGTGATTACTGACCATCCAGTGTCGGTGATTATTGACCGTCCACTCTCAGTGATTTCTGACCGTCCACTCTCGGTGATTACTGACCGTCCAGTGTCGGTGATTGCTGACCGTCCACTCTCGGTGATTACTGACCGTCCAGTGTCGCTGCATAATGAACGTCCACTCTCGGTGATTGCTGACCGTCCAGTGTCGGTGATTACTGACCATCCAGTGTCGGTGATTACTGACCATCCAGTGTCGCTGCATAATGAACGTCCACTCTCGGTGATTGCTGACCGTCCAGTGTCGGTGATTACTGACCATCCACTCTCGGTGATTACTGACCATCCAGTGTCGGTGATTGCTGACCGTCCAGTGTCAGTGATTACTGACCATCCACTCTCGGTGATTACTGACCATCCAGTGTCGGTGATTACTGACCGTCCACTCTCGGCGATTACTGACCGTCCACTCTCGGTAATTACTGACCGTCCAGTGTCGGTGATTGCTGACCGTCCAGTGTCGGTGATTACTGACCGTCCACTCTCGGTGATTACTGACCGTCCACTCTCGGTAATTACTGACCGTCCAGTGTCGGTGATTACTGACCATCCAGTGTCGGTGATTACTGACCATCCAGTGTCGGTGATTATTGACCATCCACTCTCGGTGATTACTGACCGTCCAGTGTCGGTGATTACTGACCATCCAGTGTCGGTGATTACTGACCATCCACTCTCGGTGATTACTGACCATCCAGTGTCGGTGATTATTGACCATCCACTCTCGGTGATTACTGACCGTCCAGTGTCGGTGATTACTGACCATCCAGTGTCGGTGATTACTGACCATCCACTCTCGGTGATTACTGACCATCCAGTGTCGGTGATTACTGACCATCCAGTGTCGGTGATTACTGACCGTCCACTCTCGGTGATTACTGACCATCCAGTGTCGGTGATTACTGACCATCCAGTGTCGGTGATTACTGACCGTCCAGTATCGGTGATTACTGACCATCCAGTGTCGGTGATTACTGACCTTCCAGTGTCGGTGATTACTGACCGTCCACTCTCGGTGATTACTGACCGTCCAGTGTCGGTGATTACTGACCGTCCAGTGTCGGTGATTACTGACCATCCAGTGTCGGTGATTACTGACCATCCAGTGTCGGTGATTACTGACCATCCAGTGTCGGTGATTACTGACCGTCCAGTGTCGGTGATTACTGACATTCCACTCTCAGTGATTACTGACTGTGCAGTGTCAGTGATTACTGACCGTCCAGTGTCAGTGATTATTGACCTTCAAATGTTGATAAATTGTACAGCCAATTAAGTGTATTTTGAGTCAAGTCACTGTTGTAATATAGGAAGAGGCAGAGAGAGTAACAAAGGTCATAGGGCATCAGTGACTAAGGTGACATCAGGGAAAAATAGAGAAAGTCAAAGCTAAAGGCTCTTAGTCTAAATGCATAAAGTATTCGCAACAAAATAGATGAATTAATAGCGCAGATAGAAATTAATGGGTTTGACCTAATAGCCATTACGGAGACGTGGATGCAAAGTGACCAAGGTTGGGAACTAAATATTCCAGGATACTTAACTTTTAGAAGAGATAGGCAAAATGGAAACGGAGAGGTAGTTGCCCGGATAATAAAGGATGGGATGAAGACTGTGGAGAGAAAGGATCTTAGCTCGGAAAATCAAGGCGTAGAATCAGTTTGGGTGGAGCTAAGAAACAGCAAGGGGCAGGAAAAATTGGTGGGAGTTGTTTATAGACCCCCAAACAGTAGTGGTAATGTAGGGTACAGTATCAATCAGGAAATTAGAGGCACATGTAACCAGGGTAATACAGTAATCATAGGGGACTTTCATCTCTATATAGACTGGGCAAACCAAACTTGCAGTAATAGCCTGGAGGACGAATTCATGTAGTTTTCTCGATCATTATGTTGAGGAACCAACGAGGGAACAGGCTATTTTAGATCTAGTATTGTGCAATGAGAAAGGGTTAATTAATAACCTTGTAGTCAAGGGGCCTTTGGGGAAGAGTAACCATAATATCATAGAATTTTATATTAAGTTAGGAAATGCAGAGTCAAATGGATTTATTAAAGGGAAACGATGCTTGACAGATCTGTTAAGAGTTTTTTGAGGTTGTAACTAGCAGAATAGATAAGGGGGAACCAGTGGATGTGGTGTATTTGGATTTTCAGAAGCCATTCAATAAGGTGCCACACAAGAGGTTATTAAACAAAATTAGGGCTCATGGGATTGTGGGTAATATACTAGCATGGATTGAGGATTGGTTAATGGACAGAAAACAGAGAGTAGGAATAAACGGGTCATCTTGGGGTTGGCAGGCTGTAACTAGTGGGGTACCGTAAGGATCAGTGCTGGGGCCCCAGCTATTCACAATCTATAACGATGATTTGGATGAGGGGACCAAATGTAATATATCCAAGTTTGCTGATGATACAAAGCTCGGTGGGAATGTAAGTTGTGAGGAGGATGCAAAGAGGCTTCAAGGGGATACAGACAGGTTCAGTGAGTGGGCAAGAACATGGCAAATCTAATATAATGTGGAGAAATGTGAAGTTATCCACTTTGTAGGAAAAATAGAAAAACAGTATTTTTTAAATGGTGAGAAATTGGGAAATGTTGGTGTTCAGAGGAACCTGTGTGACCTTGTACACAAATCACTGAAAGTTAACATGCAGGTACAGCAAGCAATTAAGAAAGCAAATGGTATGTTGGCCTTTATTACAAGAGGATTTGAGTATAAGAGTAAAGACGTCTTACTGTAATTATATCGGGCCCTGGTGAGACCACACCTGGAGTATTGTGGACAGTTTGGGTCTCCTTACCTAAGGAAGGATATACTTGCCATAGAGGGAGTGCAGCGAAGGTTCACCAGACTGATTCCTGGGATGGGAGGATTGTCCTATGTGAAGAGATTGAGTAGACTAGGCCTATATTCTTTAGAGTTTAGAAGACTGAGAGGTGACCTCATTGAAACATACAACATCCTTACAGGGCTTGACAGGGTAGATGCAGGGAGGATGTTTCCCCGGGCTGGGGAGTCGAGAACCAGGGGTCACAGTCTCAGGATATGGGGTCAGTCATTTAGGACTGAGATGAGGAGAAATTTCTTCACTCATTGGGTGGTGAATCTTTGGAATTCTCTGCCCCAGAGGGCTGTGGAGGCTCAGTCTTTGTGTATATTCAAGACAGATTATTTGCATATTAAGGGAATCGAGTGATATGGGGATAGTGCAGGAAAGTGGAGTTATGGTAGAAGATCAGCCATGATCTTGCATCCTAGGGTCTTAAGAGAAGTGGCTGCAGGGATAGTGGATGCATTGGTTGTAATCTACCAAAATTCGCTGGATTCTGGGGAGGTCCCAGCAAATTGGAAAACTGCAAATGTAATGCCCCTATTTAAAAAAGGAGGCAGACAGAAAGCAGGAAACTATAGCCCAGTTAACCTAACATCTGCGGTTGGGAAAATGTTGGAGTCCATTATTAAGGAAGCAGTAGCGGGACATTTGGAAAAGCATAATTCAATCAAGCAGAGTCCGCATGGATTTATGAAAGGGAAATCATGTTTGACAACTTTGCTGGAGTTCTTTGAGGATGTAACGAATAGGGTGAATAAGGGGGAACCAGTAGATGTGGTGTATTTGGATTTCCAGAAGACATTCGATAAGGTGCCACATAAAAGGTTACTGCACAAGATATACATTCACGGGGTTGGGGGTAATATATCAGCATGGATAGAGGATTGGCTAACGATCAGAAAACAGAGAATCGGGATAAACGGTCATATTCCGGTTGGCAAACAGTAACTAGTGGGGTGCCGCAGGGATCAGTGTTGGGGCCTCAACTATTTACAATCTATATTAATGACTTGGATGAGGGGACTGAGTGTAATGCGGGGGTGGGGGGGGGGGGGCTGCGCTTAAAGGACAGGTGGTCGAGGCAGGTGACATTTAAAAAAAAATGACCTCTTTGAATATTTGTCATGGCTTTCCCCCCGTGATCAATGGGCTGGGTTCTCGGCTGCAATGCGTGGGGCTGATGGGCCGGATCGCCATTGGGGACCAGGTAAGTTCTTGCCTTGCAGAGTCTGCAGCGATTGGCCCTTTCCTGTGTGGCCCATTGTGCAACGCTGCACCATTACCGCCCAGCCTGTGTCCCTCAGCGCTCCAGGAAGGAAGTGGTGCGATTGATTTCATGCTTCATTCCTTCCTGAAGCGCAAACACCCAAACTTTCAACGTTCCAAACGCGATGTTCCAGAACGTCTCCCCTTTATATCTGTCGCCACAGTACAAGACACAAACAGCATACCAAAGATGGTGAGGAAGCAAGGGTCTAACGAGGGTGAGGAACTTAACATAATTAATATAAGTAGAGAAAAGTTACTCGAGAAAATAATGTAACTAAAAGCCGACAAATCCCGTGGACCTGACGGCCTACATCCTAAGTGTTATGTCTCAAATAAATCAATGTGACTGAGTACTGCAGCCTTGAGTAAGTGTGACTTGGTCTCTTTATTCTGACTCCAGAGTGCTGGCACGGTATGGGAGGCCTGCTTATATACAGTGCTCCCAAGGGATGCTGGGTTCACTTGGGACTCCAACAGATGTGCCCTCTGGTGGCGGTAGAATGCTGGTTACAAGATGTTGCATACATAACACGAGTGTTCTAAAAGAGCTGGCTGCAGAGATAGTGGATACATGGGTTGTGCTCTTCCAAAATTCCATAGATTCTCGAATGGTCCCAGTGGATTGGAAGGTAGCAAATGTAACCCCGCCTTTGAAGAACGGAGGGAGAGAGAAAACAGGGAACAATGAGAGGCGATCTCATTGAAACATACAAGATTCTGAGGGGGATTGACAGAGTAGATGCCGAGAGAATGTTTCTCCCGAGCTGGAGGGTCCAGAACCAGGGGTCACAGTCTCAGGATAAGGGGTCGGCCATTTAGAACTGAGATGAGGAGAAACTTCTTCCCCCAGAGGGTGGTGAATCTTTGGGATTCTCTACCCCAGAGGGCTGTGGATGCTCAGTCGTTGAGTATATTTAAGGCTGACATAGAAAGACTTTTGGATTCTAGGGGAATCGAGGAATACAGGGATCGGGCGGGAAGGTCGAATTGAGGTCGAAGATCAGCCATGATCTTATTGAATGGCGGAGCAGGCTCGAGGGGCCGTATAGTCTCTTCCTGCTCCTAATTCCTATGTTCTTACTAGTGTACAAGTTCTGTGCACTAGTGTTGTGTACTAGTGCTAGGTGCCAGTGAGGGTACCAGTCTGGGTACTAGTGTGGGTACTAGTGTGGGTACTAGTGTGGGTATCAGTCTGGGTACTAGTGATGGGTACTAGTGATGGGTACTAGTGTGGGTATCAGTCTGGGTACTAGTGATGGGTACTAGTGTGGGTATCAGTCTGGGTACTAGTGATGGGTACTAGTGTGGGTACTAGTGTGGGTACTAGTGTGGGTATCAGTCTGGGTACTAGTGATGGGTACCAGTGATGGGTACTAGTGTGGGTATCAGTCTGGGTACTAGTGATGGGTACTAGTGATGGGTACTAGTGTGGGTATCAGTCTGGGTACTAGTGATGGGTACTAGTGATGGGTACTAGTGATGGGTACCAGTCTGGGTACTAGTGATGGGTACTAGTGATGGGTACTAGTGTGGGTATCAGTCTGGGTACTAGTGATGGGTACTAGTGATGGGTACTAGTGTGGGTATCAGTCTGGGTACTAGTGATGGGTACTCGTGATGGGTACTAGTGTGGGTATCAGTCTGGGTACTAGTGATGGGTACTAGTGATGGGTACTAGTGTGGGTATCAGTCTGGGTACTAGTGATGGGTACTAGTGTGGGTATCAGTCTGGGTACTAGTGATGGGTACTAGTGATGGGTACCAGTCTGAGTACTATTTCTCAGCCTGATGTGCAGGAACGGATAGTCTGACATACTGATGAGCAATGATTTTGAATGTTCAGGTTGCTAAACAAGTGTCAGAAACAATCCATCTTACAGCTTGCCACTGAATTCACAAATATTTCATTCTGAAATTAATTTCACGTTCTCTACTGTCGTTTACGTGCTGTGAATAAATTACCATTCATTATAAGTATTACATTAAAGAGATACTTACTCTGGTGATTTCACAATATCGGTTTGTTTGATGCAGTTCAGTGATATTAAACTGAGCTCAGAGCTGTTGGCCCTCACAGATTATCCATCCTGCCTGCTCCACGCTCATTTATCTGTTAGTCGCTCTGAACCTGGAGCCAGAACTAATCTCTCAGAAATATCACACAATGCTCCGTGCACAATAAATTGCTTTCAAGTGCAGTGAATTGTCCAGCAGGCACGTGTAACGTGCACAGAAAGGTTCCACAGACAGCAAGGAGATAGGTTGATTGAGAGCAAGGAATAGTCATCATCATAGGCAGTCCCTCGGAATTGAGGAAGACTTGCTTCCACTCTAAAAATGAGTCCTTAAGTGGCGGAACAGTCCAATACGAGAACCACAGTCCCTGTCACAGGTGGGACAGATAGTCGTTGAGGGCAGAGAGGGAGCAGCATCGCGAGAGGAGGTTGACGGGTGAGCGGGACTACAAAGGGCGGCGGCAGAGAGGGAACAGTGAGCTGCAGCTGCAGCAGAGGCAGGAAGTAAACAAAGAAGCAAAAGGTAATCGAAGTGTGACTTAACAGCCAAGAGGGTAAGGGATTGGCTGGCTGATTGGTGAGTAGTTTTTCTTTTTTCTTTATCTTTTTTCTTTTTCTCATCAGTCGGTTTCAGACATTTTCCTGCAAGAATCACTCAACACTCTGGGTCGGTTCCAACGCCAAAACGGCTTTTATTACGCCGGCGGGAAGAGAGCCTCTGGTCCAACTCCAGGCACTCCACTCCACCGAACAAAGAAATCCATCGATATTTATATGTTTTACAACAGTTCATTACAGTTACTTCAGCCCACATCGGCTGGACACAATCCAATCATAACGATTATAGATTACATATAGGTTTCTTTAACCCAATAGAATTCCTCTGATACCTCAGGGGCTGTATGATCGGTTCTTGTTAGCTTGGGCTGATTCATGACCCTGTTATGTGATGCAGGCACCCCTCCCCCTTATCTCTGTTCCTCGGGGCTCTGCTGTGTGTAGTCATTGATTAAGGACATTCCATACCAGGCACTATAATGGTTCGTTATAGTTATCTTGTCTCAAGCTGTTGATCCAAGGCATTCCCGGTAGTGGGCCTCACAGGGACATTGCTCAGTCAGCCTCAGTCAGCAGTTCATTGCTTGACTAACTGAGTTCCCATCATGTTTGGGCAGCCATTTTATATTTGGCCATTTTAAACATATACGCGTATAGATATATTCAGCAGGGGGCGAATGCCCACAACAGAAACCTTTGTCATTGTTGCCAAATTAAGTAAATTAAGTAATTTAAGGGTTAAGTCATGCCAGTTGAGCACAGCACCGTGCCATGCTCCTCCTGTGCTATGTGGGAATTGTGTCCAGCTGCAGCTCCTGACAGACTGCATTGAGGCACTGGAGCTGCGGGTGGATTCACTCTGGAGCATCCACAATGCTGAGGGTGTCGTGGATAGCATGTTGAGTGAGTTGGTCACACCGCAGGTAAAGGTTACTCAGGCAGATAGAGAAGGGGTGACCATCAGGAAGAGCAGTGGAAGGCAGGTAGTGCTGGGGTCCCCTGCGGTCATCTCCCTCCAAAACAGATACACCACCTTGGGTACTGTAGGGGGAGATGGCTCATCAGGAGAAGGCAGCAGCAGCCAAGTTCATGGCACCGTGGGTGGCTCTGCTGTGCAGGAGGGCAGGAAAAAGAGTGGGAGAGCCATAGTGATAGGGGATTCGATTGTAAGGGGAATAGATAGGCATTTCTACGGCCACAAACGAGACTCCAGGATGGTATGTTGCCTCCCTGGTACAAGGGTCAAGGATGTCTTGGAGTGGCTGCAGGGCATTCTGGAGGGGGAGGGCAAACAGCCAGTTGTCGTGGTGCATTTAACGATCACGTGGATGAACTTCAACAATTGTACATCCCTGTCTGGAGTAAAAATAACCTGGGAAGGTGGCTCAACCGTGGCTAACAAGGGAAATTAAGGATAGCGTTAAATCCAAGGAAGAGGCATATAAAGGCCAGAAAAAGCAGCAAACCTGAGGACTGAGAGAATTTTGTAATACAGCAGAGGAGGACAAAGGGTTTAATTAGGAGGGGGAAAATAGAGTATGAGAGGAAGCTTGCTGGGAACATAAAAACTGACTGCAAAAGCTTCTATAGATATGTGAAAAGAAAAAGATTAGTGAAAACAAATGCAGGTCCCTTGCAGTCAGAATCAGGTGAATTTATAATGGGGAACAAAGAAATGGCGGACCAGTTAAACAAGTACTTTGGTTCTGTCTTCATGAAGGAAGACACAAATAACCTTCCGGAAATACTGGGGGACCGAGGGTCTAGTGAGAAGGAGGAACTGAAGGAAATCCTTAACAGGCGGGAAATGGCGTTAGGGAAATTGATGGAATTGAAGGCCAATAAATCCCAGGGCCTGATAGTCTGCATCCCAGTGTACTTAAGGAAGTAGCCCTAGAAATAGTGGATGCATTGGTGATCATTTTCCAACAGTCTATCGACTCTGAATCGGTTCCTATGGACTGGAGGGTAGCTAATATAACAACACTTTTTAAGAAAGGAGGGAGAGAGAAAATGGGTAATTATAGACCGGTTAGCCTGACATCAGTAGTGGGGAAAATGTTGGAATCAATTATTAAAGATGAAATAGCAGCACATTTGGAAAGCAGTGACGGGATCGGCCCAAGCCAGCATGGATTTATGCAAATTCTGCTTGACAAATCTTCTAGAATTTTTTGAGGATGTAACTGGTAGAGTGGACAAGGGAGAACCAGTGGATGTGGTGTATTTGGACTTTCAAAAGGCTTTTGGCAAGGTCCCACACAAGAGATTTGTGTGCAAAATTAAAGCACATGATTTTGGGGGTAATGTACAGATGTGGATAGAGAACTGTTGGCAAACAGGAAGCAGAGAGCCGGGATAAACGGGTCCTTTTCAGAACGCAGGCAGTGACTAGTGGGGTACCGCAGGGCTCAGTGCTGGGTCCACAGCTATTTACAATATACATTAATGATTTGGATGAGGGAATTGAGTGTAATATCTCCAAGATTGCAGATGACACTAAACTGGGTGGCAGTGTGAGCTGTGAGGAGGACACTAAAAGGCTGCAGGGTGACTTGGACAGGTTAGGTGAGTGGGCAAACGCATGGCAGATGCAGTATAATGTGGATAAATGTGAGGTTATCCACTTTGGCGGCAAAAACACAAAGGCAGAATATTATCTGAATGGTGGCAGATTAGGAAAAAGGGAGGTGCAGCAAGATCTGAGTGTCATGGTTCATCAGTCATTGAAAGTTGGCATGTAGGTTCAGCAGGCGGTGAAGAAGGCAAATGGTATGTTGGCCTTCATAGCTAGGGGATTTGAGTACATGAATAGGGAGGTCTTACTGCAGTTGTACAGGGCCTTAGTGAGGCATCACCTGGAATATTGTGTTAAGTTTTGGTCTCCTAATCTGAGGAAGGACGTTCTTGCTATTGAGGGAGTGCAGCGAAGGTTCACCAGACTGATTCCCAGGAGGGCAGGACTGACATATGAGGAGAGACTGGATCGATTGGGCCTGTATTCACTGGAGTTTAGAAGGATGAGAGGGGCTCTCATAGAAACATATCAAATTCTGACGGGACTGGACAGGTTCGATGCAGGAAGAATCTTCCCAATGTTGGGGAAGTCCAGAACCAGGGGACATAGTCTAAGGATAAGGGGTAAAACATTGAGGACTGAGATGAGGAGAAACTTCTTCACTCAGAGAGTTGTTAACCTGTGGAATTCCCTGCTGCAGAGAGTTGTTGATGCCAGTTCATTGGATATATTCAAGAGGGAGTGAGATATGGCTAAAGGGATCAAGGGGTATGGAGAGAAAGCAGGAAAGGGGTACTGAGGTGAATGATCAGTCATGATCTTATTGAATAGTGGTGCAGGCTCGAAGGGCCGAATGGCCTACTCCTGCATCTATTGCTTATGTTTCTATCTTTCTGTATAGATACCAATAATATAGGTAAAAAGTGTGATGAGGTCCTATAAGCTGAATTGGGAGCTCGGAGTTAAATTGAAAAGTAGGACCTCAAAGGTAGTAATCTCAGGATTGCTACCAGTGCCATGTGCAAGTCAGAATAGAAATAGCAGGATAGCTCAGATAAATATTTGGCTTGAGGAGTGGTGCAGGAGGGAGGGATTCAAATTCCTGGGACATTGGAACCGGTTCTGGGGGAGGTGGGACCAGTACAAACCGGACGGTCTACACCTGAGCAGGAATGGAACCAATGTCCTAAGGGGAGTGTTTGCTAGTGCTATTGGGGAGTGGTTAAACTAATATGGCAGAGGGATGGGAACTTATGCAGGGAGACAGAGGGAAGTAGAATGGGGGCAGAAGCAAAAGATAGAAAGAAGAAAAGTAAAAGTGGAGGGCAGAGAAACCCAAGGCAAAAACCAAAAAGGGCCACATTACAGCAAAATTCTAAAAGGACAAAGAGTGTTAAGCAATGAAGCCTGAAGGCTCTGTGCCTCAAAACGAGGAGCATTCAGAATAAGGTGGACGAATTAACTGCACAGATAGAGGTAAACGGATATGATGTAATTGGGATTACGGAGACATGGGTCCAGGGTGACCAAGGCTGGGAACTCCACATCCAAGGGTATTCAACATTCCGGAAAGATAGACAAAAAGGAAAAGGAAGCGGGGTAGCGTTGCTGGTTAAAGAGGAGATTAACGCAATAGTAAGGAAGGACAGTAGCTTGGATGAGGTGGAATCTGTATGGGTGGAGCTGCGGACACCAAAGAGCAGAAAATGCTCATGGGAGCTGTGTACAGATCACCAAACAGTAGTAGTGAGGTTGGGGATGGCATCAAACAGGAAATTAGGGATGCGTGCAATAAAGGTACAGCAGTTATCATGGGTGACTTTAATCTACATATAGGTTGGGCTAACCAAACTGGTAGCAATGCGGTGGAGGAGGATTTCCTGGAATGTATTAGGGATGGATTTCTAGACCAATATGTCAATGAACCAACTAGAGGGCTGGCCATCCTAGATTGGGTGTTGTGTAATGAGAGAGGATTAATTAGCAATCTTGTTGTGCGAGGCCCCTTGGGGAAGAGTGACCATAATATGGTAGAATTCTTCATTAAGATGGAGAGTGACACAGTTAATTCAGAGACTAGAGTCCTGAACTTAAAGAAAGGTAACTTCGACGGTATGAGACGTGATTTGGCAAGGATAGACTGACGAATTATATTTAAAGGGTTGACAGTGGATAGTCAATGGCAGACATTTAAAGATCACATGGATGAACTTCAACAATTGTACATCCCTGTCTGGTGTAAAAATAAAATGGGGAAGATGACACAAAAGTGGCTATCAAGGAAAATTAGGGATAGCATTAAATCCAAGGAAGAGGCATATAAATTGGCCAAAAAAAGCAGCAAACCTGAGGACTGTGAGAAATTTAGAATTCAGCAGAGGAGGACAAAGGGTTTAATTAGGAGAGGGGGAAATGGAATATGAGAGTAAGCTTGCAGGGAACATAAAAACTGACTGCAAAAGCTTCTACAGATACGTGAAGAGAAAAAGAATAGTGAAGACAAATGTAGGTGCCTTACAGTCAGAATCAGATGAATTTATAATGGGGAACAAAGAACTGGCAGACCAATTGAACAAATACTTTGGTTCTGTCTTCACTAAGGAAGACACAAATAACCTTCCGGAAATACGAGGGGACAGAGGGTCTTGGGAGAAGGAGGAACTAAAGGAATCCTTATTAGTCAGGAAATTGTGTTAGGGAAATTGATGGGATTGATGGCCGATAAATCCCCGGGGCCTGATAGTCTGCATCCCAGAGTACTTAAGGAAGTGGCCCTACAAATAATGGATGCATTGGTGATCATTTTCCAACATTCTATAGACTCTTGATCAGTTCCTATGGACTGGAGGGTAGCTAATGTAACCCCACTTTTTAAAAAAGGAGGGAGAGAGAAAACAAGGCTGACATCGGTGGTGGGGAAAATGTTGGAATCAATTATTAAAGATGTAATAGCAGCGTATTTGGAAAGCAGTGACAGGATCGGTCCAAGTCAGCATGGATTTATGAAAGGGAAATCATGCTTGACAAATCTTCGAGAATTTTTTGAGGATGTAACTAGTAGAGTGGATAAAGGGGAGCCAGTGGATGTGGTGTATTTACACTTTCAAATGGCTTTTGACAAGGTCCCATATAAGAGACTAGTGTGCAAAATTAAAGCACATGGTATTGGGTGTAATGTACTGACATGGATAGAGAACTGGTTGGCAGACAGGAAGCAGAGAGTCAGGATAAATGGGTCCTTTTCAGAATGGCAGGCAGTGACTAGTGGGGTGCCGCAGGGCTCAGTGCTGTGACCCCAGCTATTTACAATATACATCAATGATTTAGATGAAGGAATTGAGTGTAATATCTCCAAGTTTGCAGATGACACTAAGCTGGGTGGCGTTGTGAGCTGTGAGGAGGATGCTAAGAGACTGCAGGGTGTTCTCGATCCCCCTTGTTCTCGATCCCCCTCCCTCCCTACCAAACACATGGAAAAAAATTACCCCATATCTATGCAATCAAATCCTTTGATAATTTTAAACCCCTCGATCAGATATCAGTTCGTCCCTTTATCTTCTACACTCGGGGAATACAAGCCCAGTCTGCACACCCTGGCCTCATCATTTAACCCTCTAAATCCTGGGAACATTCTGGTGAATTCTGGGTAATGGAAAGTTTTTAGAAACAGTAATCGGGGAGAAAATTAACAGTCACTTGGGACAAGGGTGGATTAATTAAGGAAAGTGAGCATGGATTTCTTGAAGGCAAATCGTGTTTAACCAATCGGTTTAAGTTTTTTGGTGCGGTAACAGAGGGTTGATGAGGGTAATGCGGTTGACGCGCTGTACATGGATTTCCAAGAGGCGTTTGATAAAGTGCCATATAATAGGCTTGCCAGTAAAGTTGAACCCCATGGAATTAAAGGGACAGTGGCAGCATGGATAGGGAATTGGCTCAGTGACAGGAAACAGGGAGTAGTGGTGAATGGTTGTTTATCGGACGGGAGGAAGGTATACAGTGGTGTTCCCCAGGGGCCGGTACTGGGACCACTGCTTTTCTGGATATATATTAATGACTTGGACTTGGGTGTACAGGACACAATTACAAACTTTGCAGATGACACAAAACTTGGAAGTACAGAGAGCAGTGAGGAGAAGAGGGACAGACTTCAGGAAGACAGAGACAGGCTGGTGGAATGGGCGGGCACGGGGCAGATGAAATTTAACACAGAAAAGTGCGAAGTGATAGATTTTGGTCGGAAGAACAAGGAGAGGCAATATAAACTAAAGGGGACAATCCTAAAGGGAGGTGCATGAACAGAGAGTCCTGGGGGTATATGGGCATAAATCATTGAATGGGGCAGGGCAGGTTGAGAAAGCGGTTATAAATGTTTCGAGGATCCTGGGCTTCATAAATAGAGGCACAGAGTACAAAAGCAAGGAAGTTATGATGAACCTGTATAAAACACTGATTCGATTTCAGCTGGAGTATTGTGTCCAATTCTGGGCACCGCACTTTAGGAAGGATGAGAAGGCCTTAGAGAGGGTGCAGAAAAGATTTACCAGAATGGTTCCAGGGATGAGAGACTTCAGTGACGTGGATAGACTGGAGAAGCTGGGGTTGTTCTCCTTGGAGCAGAGAAGGTTGAGAGGAGATTTGATCGAGGTGTTCAAAATCATGAGGGGTCTGGACAGAGTAGAGAGAGAGAAACTGTTCCCATTGGTGGAAGGGTCGGGAACCAGAGGACACAGATTTAAGGTGATTGGCAGAAGAACCAAAGGCGACATGAGCTAAAACATTTTTACGTAGCGAGTGGTTAGGATCTGGAATGTGTGACCTGAGAGGGTGGTGGAGGCAGACTCAATCGTGGCTTTCAAAAGGGAGTTGGATAAGTTCCTGTAGGAAACAATTGCAGGGCTCCGGGGAAAGGGCGGGGGAGTGGGACTGGCTGAGGGGCTCTTGCAGAGAGCCGGCACAGGCTCAACGGGCCCAGTGGCCTCCTCCTGTGCTGTGACCGTTCTGTGATTCTACAATCTACACTGCACCCCTGCAGAGGAGACTTCTTTTTAGGAAGGATATCAAGGGCAGGGAGAGGGTGCCGAAGGAATTCACTGATATGAGAGACTTTAGTCATCAGGAGAGACTGAAGAAAGTGCAGCAGTTTTCATTCGATCAGAGAAGTTGAAGAGGGGTTTAAGAGGATCAGTGATGAGGGGCCTTGATGAAGTAAATCGGGAACAACAACTTCACCGTCCAATGAGTTGGTAACGAGAGGGGAGAACATTCAAACCTGCAGCAAAGAAGCACGTGAGAGATTAGGAGAAAGTTTAGACACCACCATCATAGGCAGTCCCTCGGAATCGAGGAAGACTTGCTTCCACTCTAAAAATGAGTCCTTAGGTGGCTGAACAGTCCAATACGAGAACCACGGTCCCTGTCACAGGTGGGACAGACAGTGGTTGGAGGAAAGGGTGGGTGGGACAGGTTTGCCGCACGCTCCTTCCGCTGCCTGCGCTTGATTTCTGCATGCTCTCGGCGACGAGACACGAAGTTCTCAGCGCCCTCCCAGATGCACTTCCTCCACTTAGGGCGATCTTTGGCCAGGGACTCCCAGGTGTCGGTGGGGATGTTGCACTTTACCAGGGAGGCTTTGAGGGTGTCCCTTGTAACGTTTCCTCTGCCCACCTTTGGCTCGTGTAGAAGTTCCGAGTCGAGCGCTTGCTTTGGGAGTCTCGTGTCTGGCATGCAGACAATGTGGCCTGCCCAGCGGAGCTGGTCGAGTGTAGTCAGTGCTTCGATGCTGGAGATGCTGGCCTAGTCGAGGACGCTAATATTGGTGCTTCTGTCCTCCCAGGGGATTGCAGACAGAGCATTGTTGGGACACAGAATGTCTGACCAGGAGCAGTGGTGGGAGAAGAATCTAGAATATTTTTTAATAGGGAAGTGGATAAATATGTGAGAAAAAAACTTTAAAAGCGCCTTGGGTAAATTGGTCGGAAATGGATAGGCCTTGCGGAGAGCAGCTTGGTGTGAATGACTGAATAGTCTCCGCCTGAGAGAAGGACAGCGACAGATTTTACCCAGCGCCTCCCTTTCCCGTGTGAATGTCAAAGAATTCCGTATCCGTCCAGGACTGCCTGTCCACTCCTGGAGATGTTGGAAGAGGGTTCAGGCAAGATTCAGACCCAGATTGCAGGGGTGGAGCATTGACGACGAGATTCAACACCGCCTCCAGTGCGCCAGTGCAGCCTTCGGCCGCCTGAGGAAAAGAGTGTTCGAAGACCAGGCCCTCAAATTTGCCACCAAGCTCATGGTCTACAGGGCTGTAGTAATACCCACCCTCCTGTATGGCTCAGAGACATGGACCATGTACAGTAGACACCTCAAGTCGCTGGAGAAATCCCACCAACGATGTCTACGCAAGATACTGCAAATCCCCTGGGAGGACAGACGCACCAACGTTAGCGTCCTCGACCAGGCCAACATCCCCAGCATTGAAGTTCTGACCACACTCGATCAGCTCCACTGGGCAGGCCACATTGCCCGCATGCCAGACATGAGACTCCCAAAGCAAGCGCTCTACTCGGAACTCCTTCACGGCAAATGAGCCAAAGGTGGGCAGAGGAAACGTTACAGGGACTCCCTCAAAGGTTCCCTGATAAAGTGCAACATCCCCATTGATACCTGGGAGTCCCTGATCAAAGACCGCCCTAAGTGGAGGAAGTGCATTCGGGAGGGAGCTGAGCACCTCGAGTCTTGTCGCCGAAAGCATGCAGAAACCAAGCGCAGGCAGCGGAAGGAGCGTGCGGCAAACCAGTCCCACCCTCCCCTTCCCTCAACCACTGTCTGTCCCACCTGTGACAGGGACTGTGGCTCTCGTATTGGACTGTTCAGCCACCTAAGGACTCATTTTAAGAGTGGAAGCAAGTCTTCCTCGATTCCGAGGGACTGCCTATGATGATAACGCTGGGGTGGAAGGGCATGCTTCGATAACCGAACCAGTCACGACTGAATTTGGAGAGGCTGAAAAGCGAAGTCTTCTGAAGGAGGTGGTTTGCGGTTGTTATTTCGAGACGGATTACCAAGTTGAACCTGAAGTGTTTCTCCCCATTAACATCCATTTTCTTCACTTTATTGCGCAACATGATTGTCAGTTAAACAGCTGAATGGATTTTTAAGATGTGTAAATAGCTCCTCGGAGACCCTGCCGTACAAAGACAGCACTCATGAATAAATCTACACAATGTATATTCCAATTTAAGGTGTTCAGTCTCATTATCTTGAGAATTTCTTTGTCACAGGAAATAAACGGTTAACCCGTTCAGTGTTCTGTCATGTACAAACATCTTCAGGACTGAACAGGGCAGGGAGAGAAAATCCCATTCTTGCCCATAAACCCCAATAAATCCCAGCCCACTCTCTCCCTTAAACCCCAATAAATCCCATCCCACTCTCTCCCTTAAACCCCGATAAATCCCATCCCCCACTCTCTCCCTTAAACCCCAATAAATCCCATCCCACTCTCTCCCTTAAACCCCAATAAATCCCATCCCCCACTCTCTCCCTTAAACCCCAATAAATCCCATCCCACTCTCCCTTAAACCCCAATTAATCCCATCCCACTCTCTCCCTTAAAGCAAAATAAATCCCATCCCACTCTCTCTATAAACCCCAATAAATCCCATCCCCCACTCTCTCCCTTAAACCCCAATAAATCCCATCCCACTCTCCCTTAAACCCCAATCAATCCCATCCCACTCTCTCCCTTAAAGCAAAATAAATCCCATTCCACTCTCTCTATAAACCCCAATAAATCCCATCCAACTCTCTCTCTTAAACCCCAATAAATCCCATCCCACTCTCTCTCTTAAACCCCAATAAATCCCATCCCACAGTCTCCCATAAACCGCAATAAATCCCATCCCACTCTCTCCCTTAAACCCAATAAGTCCCATCCCACTCTCTCCCGTGAACCCCAATAAATCCCATTTCACTCTCTCCAGTGAACCACAATAAATCCCATTCCACTCTCTCCCTTAAACCCCAATAAATCTCATTCCACACTCTCCCTTGAACCCAAATAAATCCCATCCCACTCTCTCCCATAAATTCCAATAAATCCCATTCCCCTCTCTCCCTTCAACCCCAATAAATCTCATCCCACTCTCTCCCTTAATCCCAATAAATCCCATCACACTCTCCCCCTTAAATCCCAATAAATCCCATCCCACTCTCTCCCTTAAACCCCCATCCCACTCTCGCCCTTAAACCCCAATAAATCCCATCCCACTGTCTCCCGTAAACCCCAATAAAACCCATCCCACGCTCTCCCTTAAACCCAATAAATCCCATCCGACTGCCTCCCTTAAACCCCCAAAAATCTCATCCCACTCTCTCCCTTAAATCCCAATAAATCCCATTCCACTGTCTCCCTTCAACCCCAAAAAATCCTATCCCACTCTCTCCCTTAAACCCCCAAAAATCCCATCCCACTCTCTCCCTTAAACCCCAATAAATCCCATCCGACTCTCTCCTTAAACCCCAATAAATCCCAACCAACTCTCTCCCTTAAACCCCAATAAATCCCATCCGACTCTCTCCTTAAACCCCAATAAATCCCACCCCACTCTCTCCCTTAAACCCCAATAAACCCCTTCCAATTCCCTCCCGAAAAGCCCAATAAATCCCATCCCCTTCGCTCCCTTAAACCCCAATCAATCCCATTTGAGCCCTCCCTTAAACCCCAGTAAATCCCATCCCACTCTCTAACTTAAACCCCAATAAATCCCACCACACTATCTCCCTTAAATCCCAATAAATCTCATCCCAGTCTCTCCATTAAACTCCAATAAATCCCATCCCACTCTCTCCCTAAACCCCAATAAATCCCATCCCACACTTTCCCTTTACCCCAATAAATCCACTCCACACCCTCCCCCTTAAACCCCCAAAAATCCCATCCCAATCTCTCCCTTAAACCCCAATAAATCCCATTCTCCTCTCTCCCTACAACCCCAATAAATCCCATCCCACTCTCTCTCTTAAACCCCAATAAATCCCATCCCACTCTTTCCCTTAACCCCAATAAATCCCATCCCCCACTCTCTCCCTTAAAGCCCAATAAATCTCATCCTAATCTCTCCATTAAACCCCAATAAATCCCATCCCACTCTCTCCCTTAAACCCAAATAAATCCCATCCCACTCTCTCTTAAACCCCAATAAATTCCATCCCCCACTTTCTCCCTTAAAGCCCAATAAATCCCATACCACCCTCTCCCTTAAACCCCAATCAATCCCATCCCCCACTTTCCCTTTAACCCCAATAAATCCCACCCCACTCTCTCCCTTAACCCCAATAAATCCTATCCCACTCTCTCCCTTAAACCCAATAAATCCCATCCCACTCTCTCCCTTGAACCCCAATAAATGCCATCCCACTCTCTCCCGTGAACCCCAATAAATCCCATCCCACTCTCTCCCTTAAAACCCAATAAATACCATACCAATCACTCCCTTAAACCCCAATAAATCCCATTTCCCTCTCTCCCTTCAACCCCAATAAATCCCATCCCACTCTCTCCCTTAACCCCAATAAATCCCATCCCACTCTCTCCCTTAAAACCCAATAAATCCCATCCCACTCTCTCCCTTAAACCCCAATAAATCCCATTTGATCTCTCCCTTAAACCCAATAAATCCCACCCCACTCTCTCCCTTAAAACCCAATAAATCCCATCCCACTCTCTCTCTTCAACCCCAATAATTCCCATCCCACTCTCTCCCGTGAACCCCAATAAATCCCATCCCACTCTCTCTCTTAAACCCCAATAAATCCCATCCAACTCTCTCCCTTAAACCCCAATAAATCCCATCCCACTCTCTCCCGTGAACCCCAATAAATCCCATCGCACTCTCTCCCTTGAACCCCAATAAATCCCATCCCAATCTCTCCCTTCAACCCCAAGAAATCCCATCCCACTCTCTCCCGTGAACCCCAATAAATCCCATCCCACTCTCTCTCTCTTAAACCCCAATAAATCACATTCCACTGTCTCCCTTAAACCCCAAAAAACCCCATCCAACTCTCTCCCTTAAACACCCAAAAATCCCAACGCACTCTCTCTCTTAAACCCCAATAAATCCCATCCTACTCTCTCCTTAAACCCCAATAAATCCCTTCCCATTCTCTCCCTTAAACACCAATAAATCCTACCCCCCTCGCTCCCTTAAACCCCAATAAATCCCATCCCACTCTCTCCCGTGAACCCTACTAAATCCCATCCCACTCTCTCCCGTGAACCCCAATAAATACCATCCCACTCTCTCCCTTAAACCCCAATAAATCCCATTCGATCTCTCCCTTAAACCCAATAAATCCCATCCCACTCTCTCCCTTTATACCCAATAAATTCCATTCCACTCTCTCTCTTCAACCCCAATAAATCCCATCCCACTCTCTCCCGTGAACCCCAATAATTCCCATCCCACTCTCTCCCTTAAACCCCAATAAATCCCATCAAACTCTCTCCCTTCAACCCCAATGAATCCCATCCCACTCACTCTCCCTTAAACCCAAATAAATCCCATCCCACTTTCTCTCTTAACCCCAATAAGTCCCATCCCACTCTCTCCCTTAAACCCCAATAAATCCCATTCCCCTCTCTACCTTCAACCCCAATAATCCCATCACATTCTCTCCCTTAAACCCCAATAAACTCCATCCCACACTCCCACATAAATCCCAATACATCCCATCCCCCCACTCTCTCTGCCTTAAACCCCAATAAATCCCATCCCACTGTCTCCCTTAAACCCCAATAAATTCTATCCAACTCTCTCCCATCAACCACAATAAATCCCATCACACTCTCCCCCTTAAAACCCAATAAATCCCATCCCACTGTCTACCTTAAACCCCAATAAATCCCATCCCACTGTCTCCCTTAAATCCCAATAAAATCCATCCCACTCTCTCCCTTAATCCCAATAAATACCATCCCACTGCCTCCCTTAAACCTCCAAAAATCCCATCCCACCCTCTCCTTAAACCCCAATAAATCCCATCCCACCCTCTCCTTAAACTCCAATAAATCCCAACCCACTGCCTCCCTTAAACCTCCAAAAATCCCATCCCACCCTCTCCTTAAACCCCAATAAATCCCATCCCACTGTCTCCCTTAAACCCCAAAAAATCCCATCCCACTCTCTCCCTTTAACCCCAATAAATCCCATCCCCCTCGCTCCCTTATATCCCAATAAATCCCATCCCAATCTCTCCCATGAACCCCAAAAAATCCCACCCCACTCTCTCCCTTAAACCCCAATAAATACCATTCGATCTCTCCCTTAAACCCCAATAAATCCCACCCCACTCTCTCTGTAAACCCCAATAATTCCCACCACACTCTCTCCCTTAAACTCCAATAAATCCCATTCGATCTCTCCCTTAAACCCCAATAAATCCCATCCCATTCCCTCGCATAAACCCCAATAAATCCCATCCCACACTCTCCCTTAAACCCCAATAAATCCCATCCCACTCTCTCCCTTAACCCCAATAAATGCCATCCCACTCTTTCCCTTAAACCCCAATAAATCGCATCCCACTCTCTCCCTTCAATCCCAATAAATCCCATCCCACTCTCTCCCTTAAACCCCAATAAATCCCATCCCCCACTTTCCCTTTAACCCCAATAAATCCCACTCCTCACCCTCCCCCTTAAACCCCAATAAATCCCATCCCACTCTCTCCCTTAACCCCAATAAATCAATTCCCATTATCTTCCTTAATCCCCAATTAACCCCATCCCACTCACTCCCTTGAACCCCAATAAATGCCATCCCACTCTCTCCCGTGAACCCCAATAAATCCCATCCCACTCTCTCCCTTACACCCCAATAAGTCCAATCCCACTCTCTCCCTTAAACCCCAATAAATCCAATCCCACTCTCTCTCTTCAACCCCGATAAATCCCATCCCACTCTCTCCCTTAAACCCCAATAAATCTCATCCCACTCTCTCCCTTCACCCCCAATAAATCCCATCCCACTCTCTCCCTTCAACCCAAATACATCCAATCCCACTCTCTCCCTTCAACCCCAATAAATTCCATCCCAGTCGCTCCCTTAAACCCCAATAAATCCCATTCCACTCTCTCCCTTCAACCCCAATAAATCCCATCCCACTCTCTCCCACAAACTCCAATAAATCACCTCACTCTCTCTCTCTTCAACCCCGATAAATACCATTCCACTCTCTCCCTTGACCCCAATAAATCCCATCCCACATTCTCCCTTAAACCCCAATAAATCCTATCTCACTCTCCACCTTAAACTCCAATAAATTCGATCACACTCTCCACCTTAAACTCCAATAAATTCGATCACACTCTCCCCCTTAAACCCCAATAAATCGCATCCCACTGTCTCCCTAAAACCCCAATAAAACCTATCCCACTCTCTCCCTTAAACCCAATAAATCCCAACCCACTCTCTCCCTTAAACCCCCCAAAATCCATTCCTGCTCTCTCCCCTAAACCCCAATAAATCCCATCCCACTCTCTGCCCTAAACTCCAATAAATCCAAATCCCACTCCCTCCCTTAAATCCTAATAAATCCCATCCCACTCTCTCCCTTAAAACCCAATAAATCCCATCTCACTCCCTCCCTTAAACCCCAATAAATCCCATCCCACTCTCTCCTGTGAACCCCAATAAATCCCATCCCACTCTCTCCCTTAAACCCCAATAAATCCCATCCCACTGTCTCCCTTAAAACCCAATAAAACCCATCCCACTCTCTCCCTTAAACCCAATAAATGCCATCCCACTCTCTCCCTTAAAATCCCCAAAATCCATTCCCACTCTCTCCCCTAAACCCCAATAAATCCCATCCCACTCTCTCCCTTAAACCCCAATAAATCCCATCCCACTCTCTGCCCTAAACCCCAATAAATCCAAGTCCCACTCCGTCCCTTAAACCCCAATAAATCCCATCCCACTTTCTCCCTTAAACCCCAATAAATCCCATTTCACTCTCTCCCTTAAACCCCAATAAATCCCATCCCACTCTCTCCTGTGAACCCCAATAAATCCCATCCCACTCTCTCCCTTAAATCCCAAAAAATCCCATTCGATCTCTCCCTTAAACCCCAATAAATCCCATCCCATTCTCTCCCTTAACCCAAAAAAATCCCATCGCACTCTCTCCCTTAAACCCCAATAAATCCCATCCCCCACTTTCCATTTAACCCCAATGAATCCCACCCCACACCCTCCCCCTTAAACCCAATAAATCCCATCCCACACTCTCCCTAAACTCCAATAAATCCCATCCCACTCTCTCCCTTAAACCCCAATAAATCCCATCCCACTCTCTCCCTTGAACCCCAATAAATGCCATCCCACACTCTCCCGTGAACCCCAATAAATCCCATCCCACTCTCTCCCTTAACCCCAATAAATCCCATCCCACTCTCTCCCTTAAACCCCAATAAAACACATCCCACTCTCTCCCTTAAACCCAATAAATCCCATTCCACTCTCTCCCTTAAAATCCCCAAAATCCATTCCCACTTGCTCCCCTAAACCCCAATAAATCCCATCCCACTCTCTGCCCTAAACACCAATAAATCCAAATCCCACTCCCTCCCTTAAACCCCAAAAAATCCCATGCCATTCTCTCCCTTAAACCCCAATAAATCCCATCTCACTCTCTCCCTTAAACCCCAATAAATCCCATCGCACTCTCTCCTGTGAACCCCAATAAATCCCATCCCCCACTTTCCATTTAACCCCAATAAATCCCACCCCACACCCTCCCACTTAAACCCAATAAATCCCATCCCACACTCTCCCTAAACTCCAATAAATCCCATCCCACTCTCTCCCTTAAACACCAATAAATCCCATCCCACTCTCTCCCTTGAACCCCAATAAATGCGATCCCACACTCTCCCGTGAACCCCAATAAATCCCATCCCACTCTCTCCCTTAACCCCAATAAATCCCATTCCACTCTCTCCCTTAAACCCCCCCAAAATCCATTCTCACTCTCTCGCCGAAACCCCAATAATCCCATCCCACTCTCTGCCCTAAACCCCAATAAATCCAAATCCCACTCCCTCCCCTAAACCCCAATAAATTCCATCCCACTCTCTCCCTTAAACCCCAATAATTCCCATCTCATTCTCTTCCATAAATCCCAATAAATCCCATCCCACTCTCTCCTGTGAACCCCAATAAATCCCAACCCACTCTCTCCCTTGAACCCCAATAAATGCCATCCCACACTCTCCCACGAACCCCAATAAATCCCATCCCACTCTCTCCCTTAACCCCAATAAATCCCATCCCACTGTCTCCCTTAAACCCCAATAAAACCAATCCCACTCTCTACCTTCAACCGAATAAATCCCATCCCACTCTCTCCCTTAAACCTCCCAAAATCCATTCCCACTCTCTCCCCGAAACCCCAATAAATCCCATCCCACTCTCTGCCCTAAACCCCAATAAATCCAAATCCCACTCCCTCCCTTAAACCCCAATAAATCCCATCCCACTCTCTCCCGTGAACCCCAATAAATCCCATCCCACTCTCTCTCTTCAACCCCAATAAATCCCATCCAACTCTCTCCCGTGAACCCCAATAATTCCCATCCCACTCTCTCCCTTAAACCCCAATAAATCCCATCCAACTCTCTCCCTTCAACCCCAATAAATCCCATCCCACTCTCTCTCCCTTAAACCCAAATAAATCCCATTCGATCTCTCCCTTAAACCCAATAAATCCCATCCCACTCTCTCCCTTTATACCCAATAAATCCCATTCCACTCTCTCTCTTCAACCCCAATAAATCCCATCCCACTCTCTCCCGTGAACCCCAATAATTCCCATCCCACTCTCTCCCTTAAACCCAAATAAATCCCATCCCGCTTTCTCTCTTAACCCCAATAAATCCCATCCCACTCTCTCTCTTAAAACCCAATAAATCCCATTCCCCTCTCTCCCTTCAACCCCAATAATCCCATCACATTCTCTCCCTTAAACCCCAATAAACTCCATCCCACACTCCCACTTAAATCCCAATACATCCCATCCCCCCACTCTCTCTGCCTTAAACCCCAATAAATCCCATCCCACTGTCTCCCTTAAACCCCAATAAATTCTATCCAACTCTCTCCCATTAACCACAATAAATCCCATCCCACTATCTCCCTTAAACCGTAATAAATCCCATCACACTCTCCCCCTTAAAACCCAATAAATCCCATCCCACTGTCTACCTTAAACCCCAATTAATCCCATCCCTCTGTCTCCCTTAAACCCAAATAAATCCCATTCGATCTCTCCCTTAATCCCAATAAATACCATCCCACTGCCTCCCTTAAACCTCCAAAAATCCCATCCAAACCTCTCCTTAAACCCCAGTAAATCCCATCCCACTGTCTCCCTTAAACCCCAAAAAATCCCATCCCACTCTCTCCCTTGAACCCCAATAAATGCCATCCCACTCTCTCCCGCGAACCCCAATAAATCCCATCCCACTCTCTCCCTTACACCCCAATAAGTCCAATCCCACTCTTTCCCTTAAACCCCAATAAATCCAATCCCACTCTCTCTTGAACCCCGAAAAATCCCATCCCACTCTCTCCCTTAAACCCCAATAAATCTCATCCCACTCTCTCCCTTCACTCCCAATAAATCCCATCCCACTCTCTCCCTTCAATCCAAATACATCCAATCCCACTCTCTCCCTTCAACCCCAATAAATTCCATCCCAGTCGCTCCCTTAAACCCCGATAAATCCGATCCCACTCTCTCCCTTAACCCCAACAAATCCCATCCTACTCTCCCCCTTAAATCCCAATGGATCCCATCCCCCACTCTCTCTACCTTAAACCCCAATAAATCCCATCCCACTGTCTCCCTTAAGCCCCGATAGATCCCATCCCACTGTCTCCCTTAAACCCCAATAAATCCCATCCCACTTTCTCCCTTAAACCCCAATAAATCCTATCGCACTCTCCACCTTAAACTCCAATAAATCCCATCCCACTGTCTCCCTTAAACCCCAATAAAACCCATCTCACTCTCTCCCTTAAACCCAATAAATGCCATCCCACTCTCTCCCTTAAAATCCCCAAAATCCATTCCCACTCTCTCCCCTAAACGTCAATAAATCCCATCCCACTCTACCCTTAAACCCCAATAAATCCCATCCCACTCTCTGCCCTAAACCCCAATAAATCCCATCCCCCACTTTCCATTTAACCCCAATAAATCCCACCCCACACCCTCCCCCTTAAACCCAATAAATCCCATCCCACACTCTCCCTAAACTCCAATAAATCCCATCCCACTCTCTCCCTTAAACCCCAATAAATCCCATCCCGCTCTCTCCCTTGAACCCCAATAAATGCCATCCCACACTCTCCCGTGAACCCCAATAAATCCCATCCCACTCTCTCCCTTTACCCCAATAAATCCCATCCCACTCTCTCCCTTAAACCCCAATAAAACACATTCCACTCTCTCCCTTAAACCCAATAAATCCCATTCCATTCTCTCCCTTAAAATCCCCAAAATCCATTCCCACTCCCTCCCTTAAACCCCAAAAAATCCCATCCCACTCTCTCCCTTAAACCCCAATAAATCCCATCTCACTCTCTCCCTTAAACCCCAATAAATCCCATCGTACTCTCTCCTGTGAACCCCAATAAATCCCATCCCCCACTTTCCATTTAACCCCAATAAATCCCACCCCACACCCTCCCACTTAAACCCAATAAATCCCATCCCACACTCTCCCTAAACTCCAATAAATCCCATCCCACTCTCTCCCTTAAACCCCAATAAATCCCATCCCACTCTCTCCCTTGAACCCCAATAAATGCCATCCCACACTCTCTCGTGAACCTCAATAAATCCCATCCCACTCTCTGCCTTAACCCCAATAAATCCCATTCCACTCTCTCCCTTAAACCCCCCAAAATCCATTCCCACTCTCTCTCGCCGAAACCCCAATAATCCCATCCTACTCTCTGCCCTAAACCCCAATAAATCCAAATCCCACTCCCTCCCCTAAACCCCAATAAATTCCATCCCACTCTCTCCCTTAAACCGCAATAAATCACATCTCATTCCCTTCCATAAATCCCAATAAATCCCTGCACACTCTCTCCCTTGAACCCCAATAAATGCCATCCCACACTCTCCCACGAACCCCAATAAATCCTATCCCACTCTCTCCCTTAACCCCAATAAATCCCATCCCACTGTCTCCCTTAAACCCCAATAAAACCAATCCCACTCTCTACCTTCAACCGAATAAATCCCATCCCACTCTCTCCCTTAAACCCCCCAAAATCCATTCCCACTCTCTCCCCGAAACCCCAATAAATCCCATCCCACTCTCTGCCCTAAACCCCAATTAATCCAAATCCCACTCTCTCCCTTAAACACCAATAAATCCCATCTCATTCCCTCCCTTAAATCCCAATAAATCCCATCCCACTCTCTCCTGTGAACCCCAAAAAATTCCATCCCACTCTCTCCCTTAAATCCTAATAAATCGCATTCGATCTCTCCCTTAAACCCCAATAAATCCCATCCCATTCTCTCCCTAAACCCCAATAAATCTCATCCCACCCTCCCCCTCAAACCCAAAAAATCCCATCCCACTCTCTCCCTTAACCCCAATAAATCGCATCCCCTCTCCCCCTTAAACCCCAATAAATCCCACCCCATTCTCTCCCTTGAACCCCAATAAATGCCATCCAACTCTCTCCCGTGAACCCCAATAAATCCCATCCCACTCTCTCCCTTAACCCCAATAAATCCCATCCCACTCTCTCCCTGAAACCCAATAAATCCCATCCCACTCTCTCCCTTATACCCCAATAAATCCCATCCCACTCTCTCCCTTGAACCCCAATAAATGCCATCCCGCTCTCTCCCGAGAACCCCAACAAATCCCATCCCACACTCTCTCTTAAACCCCAATAAATCCCATCCCATTGTCTCCCTTAACCCCAATAAATCCCATCCCACTCTCTCCCGTGAACCCCAATAAATTCCATCCCACTCCCTCCCTTAACCCCAATAAATCCCATCTACTCTCTCATTTAAACCCAATAAATCCCATCCCACTCTCTCCCTTAAACCCCAATAAATCCCATCACACTCTCTCCCTTGAACCACAAATATTGCCATCCCACTCTCTCCCGTGAATCCCAATAAATCCCATCCCACTCTCTCCCTTAAACCCCAATAAATCCCATCCCAATCTCTCCCTTAAACCCCAGAAAATCCCATTCCCCTCTCTCCCTTCAACCTCAATAAATCCCATCCCACTCTCTCCCTTCAACCCCAATAAATCCCATTCCCCTCTCTCCCTTCAACCCCAATAAATCCCATCCCACTCTCTCCCTTCAACCCCAATAAATCCCATCCCACTCTCTCCCTTAAACCCCAATAAATCACATCCCACTCTCTCCCTTAACCCCAATAAATCTCATCGCACTCTCTCCCTTAAACCCCAAAAAATCCCATTCCCCTCTCTCCCTTCAACCCGAATAAATCCCATCCCACTCTCTCTCTTCAACCCCGATAAATCCCATCCCACTCTCTCCCTTAAACCCCAATAAATCCCATCGCACTCTCTCCCTTAAACCCTAATAAATCCCATCCCACTCTCTCTCTTCAACCCTGATAAATCCCATCCCACTCTCTCCCTTAAACCCCAATAAGTCCTATCCCACTCTCTCCCTTAAACCCCAATAAATCCCATCCCACTCTCTCTCTTCCACCCTGATAAATCCCATCGCACTCTCTCCCTTAAACCCCAATAAATCCCATCCCACTCTCTCCCTTCAACCCAAATAAATCCCATCCGACTCTCTCCCTTAACGCCAATAAATCCCATCCCACTCTCTCCCTTCAACCCCAATAAATCCCATCCCACTGTCTCCCTTAAACACCAATAAATCCCATCCCACTCTCTCCCTTAACCCCAATAAATTCCATCCCAGTCTCTCCCTTCAACCCCAATAAATCCCATCCCAGTCTCTCCCTTCAACCCCAATAAATCCCATCCCACTCTCTCCCTTAAGCCCCAATAAATCCCATCCCATTCTCTCCCTTTTACCCCATTAAATGCCATCCCACTCTCTCCCGGGAAACCCCAATAAATCCCATCCCACTCTCTCCCTTAACCCCAATAAATCCCATTTCACTCTCTCCAGTGAACCCCAATAAATCCCATCCCAGTCTCTCCCTTCAACCCCAATAAATCCCATCTCACTCTCTCCCTTTAACCACAATAAATCCCATCCCAATCTCTCCCTTAAACCCCAAAAAATCCCATTCCCCTCTCTCCCTTAAACACCAATAAATCCCATTCACTCTCTCCCTTAAACCCCAATAAATCCGATCCCACTCTCTCTCTTCAACCCCAATAAATCCCATCCCGCTCTCTCCCTTAAACCCCAATAAATCCCATCCCACTCTCTCCCTTAACCCCAATAAATCTCATCGCACACTCTCCCTGAAACCCCAATAAATCCCATCCCACTCTCTCCCTTAAACCCCAATAAGTCCCATCCCATTCTCTCCCTTGTACCCCATTAAATGCCATTCCACTCTCTCCCGCGAAACCCCAATAAATCCCATCCCACTCTCTCCCTTAACCCCAATAAATCCCATTTCACTCTCTCCAGTGAACCCCAATAAATCCCATCCCAGTCTCTCCCTTCAACCCCAATAAATCCCATCTCACTCTCTCCCTTTAACCACAATAAATCCCATCCCAATCTCTCCCTTAAACCCCAAAAAATCCCATTCCCCTCTCTCCCTTAAACCCCAATAAATCCCATTCACTCTCTCCCTTAAACCCCAATAAATCCGATCCCACTCTCTCTCTTCAACCCCAATAAATCCCATCCCGCTCTCTCCCTTAAACCCCAATAAATCCCATCCCACTCTCTCCCTTAACCCCAATAAATCTCATCGCACACTCTCCCTGAAACCCCAATAAATCCCATCCCACTCTCTCTCTTCCACCCTGATAAATCCCATCCCACTCTCTCCCTTAAACCCCAATAAGTCCCATCCCACTCTCTCCCTCCAACCCCAATAAGTCCCATCCCACTCTCTCCCTTAACCCCAATAAATCCCATCCCACTCTCTCCCTTCAACCCCAATAAATCCCATCCCACTCTCTCCCGTAAACCCCAATAAATCCCATCCCACTCTCCCACTTAAATCCCAATAGATCCCAAACCCCACTCTCTCCCTTCAACCCCAATAAATCCCATCCCACTGTCTCCCTTAAACCCCAATAAATCCCATCCCACTCTCTCCCTTAAGCTGCAATAAATCCCATCCCACTGTCTCCCTTAAACTCCAATAAATCCCACCCCACTGTCCCCCTTAAACACCAATAAATCCTATCCCACTCTCCACTTTAAACTGCAATAAATTCCATCACACTCTCACCCTTAAACCCCAATAAATCCCATCCCACTGTCTCCCTTAAACCCCAATAAATCCCATCCCACTCTCCCCCTTAAACCCCAATAAATCCCATCCCACTGTCTCTCTTAAACCCCAATAAATCCCATCCCACTCTCTCCCTTAACCCCAATAAATCTCATCGCACACTCTCCCTGAAACCCCAATAAATCCCATCCTACTCTCTCTCTTCAACCCCAATAAATCCCATCCCACTCTCCCACTTAAATCCCAATAGATCCCAAACCCCACTCTCTCCCTTCAACCCCAATAAATCCCATCCCACTCTGCCCTTCAACCCCAATAAATCCCATCCCACTCTCTCCCTTAAGCTGCAATAAATCCCATCCCACTGTCTCCCTTAAACCCCAATAAATCCCACACCACTGTCCCCCTGAAACGACAATAAATCCTATCCCACTCTCCACCTTAAACTGCAATAAATTCCATCACACTCTCACCCTTAAACCCCAATAAATCCCATCCCACTGTCTCCCTTAAACCCCAATAAATCCCATCCCACTCTCTCCCTTAACCCCAATAAATCCCATCGCACACTCTCCCTGAAACCCCAATAAATCCCATCCCACTCTCTCCCTTAAACCCCAATAAATCCCATCCCACTCTCTCCCTTCAACCCCAATAAATCCCATCCCACTCTCTCCCTTAAACCCCAATAAATCCCATCCCATTCTCTCCCTTGTACCCCATTAAATGCCATCCCACTCTCTCCCGCGAAACCCCAATAAATCCCATCCCACTCTCTCCCTTAACCCCAATAAATCCCATTTCACTCTCTCCAGTGAACCCCAATAAATCCCATCCCAATCTCTCCCTTCAACCCCAATAAATCCCATCTCACTCTCTCCCTTTAACCACAATAAATCCCATCCCAATCTCTCCCTTAAACCCCAAAAAATCCCATTCCCCTCTCTCCCTTAAACCCCAATAAATCCCATCCCGCTCTCTCCCTTAAACCCCAATAAATCCGATCCCACTCTCTCTCTTCAACCCCAATAAATCCCATCCCGCTCTCTCCCTTAAACCCCAATAAATCCCATCCCACTCTCTCCCTTAACCCCAATAAATCTCATCGCACACTCTCCCTGAAACCCCAATAAATCCCATCCCACTCTCTCTCTTCCACCCTGATAAATCCCATCCCACTCTCTCCCTTAAACCCCAATAAGTCCCATCCCACTCTCTCCCTTCAACCCCAATAAGTCCCATCCCACTCTCTCCCTTAACCCCAATAAATCCCATCCCACTCTCTCCCTTCAACCCCAATAAATCCCATCCCACTCTCTCCCGTAAACCCCAATAAATCCCATCCCACTCTCCCACTTAAATCCCAATAGATCCCAAACCCCACTCTCTCCCTTCAACCCCAATAAATCCCATCCCACTGTCTCCCTTAAACCCCAATAAATCCCATCCCACTCTCTCCCTTAAGCTGCAATAAATCCCATCCCACTGTCTCCCTTAAACCCCAATAAATCCCACCCCACTGTCCCCCTTAAACACCAATAAATCCTATCCCACTCTCCACTTTAAACTGCAATAAATTCCATCACACTCTCACCCTTAAACCCCAATAAATCCCATCCCACTGTCTCCCTTAAACCCCAATAAATCCCATCCCACTCTCCCCCTTAAACCCCAATAAATCCCATCCCACTGTCTCTCTTAAACCCCAATAAATCCCATCCCACTCTCTCCCTTAACCCCAATAAATCTCATCGCACACTCTCCCTGAAACCCCAATAAATCCCATCCCACTCTCTCTCTTCAACCCCAATAAATCCCATCCCACTCTCCCACTTAAATCCCAATAGAACCCAAACCCCACTCTCTCCCTTCAACCCCAATAAATCCCATCCCACTCTCTCCCTTCAACCCCAATAAATCCCATCCCACTCTCTCCCTTAAGCTGCAATAAATCCCATCCCACTGTCTCCCTTAAACCCCAATAAATCCCACCCCACTGTCCCCCTTAAACACCAATAAATCCTATCCCACTCTCCACCTTAAACTGCAATAAATTCCATCACACTCTCACCCTTAATCCCCAATAAATCCCATCCCACTGTCTCCCTTAAACCCCAGTAAATCCCATCCCACTCTCCCCCTTAAACCCCAATAAATCCCATCCCACTGTCTCCCTTAAACCCCAATAAATCCCATCCCACTCTCTCCCTTAACCCCAATAAATCTCATCGCACATTCTCCCTGAAACCCCAATAAATCCCATCCCACTCTCTCTCTTCCACCCTGATAAATCCCATCCCACTCTCTCCCTTAAACCCCAATAAGTCCCATCCCACTCTCTCCCTTAAACCCCAATAAATCCCATCCCACTCTCTCCCTTCAACCCCAATAAATCCCATCCCACTCTCTCCCTTCAACCCCAATAAATCCCATCCCACTCTCTCTCTTCCACCCTGATAAATCCCATCCCACTCTCTCCCTTAAACCCCAATAAGTCCCATCCCACTCTCTCCCTCCAACCCCAATAAGTCCCATCCCACTCTCTCCCTTAACCCCAATAAATCCCATCCCACTCTCTCCCTTCAACCCCAATAAATCCCATCCCACTCTCTCCCGTAAACCCCAATAAATCCCATCCCACTCTCCCACTTAAATCCCAATAGATCCCAAACCCCACTCTCTCCCTTCAACCCCAATAAATCCCATCCCACTGTCTCCCTTAAACCCCAATAAATCCCATCCCACTCTCTCCCTTAAGCTGCAATAAATCCCATCCCACTGTCTCCCTTAAACCCCAATAAATCCCACCCCACTGTCCCCCTTAAACACCAATAAATCCTATCCCACTCTCCACTTTAAACTGCAATAAATTCCATCACACTCTCACCCTTAAACCCCAATAAATCCCATCCCACTGTCTCCCTTAAACCCCAATAAATCCCATCCCACTCTCCCCCTTAAACCCCAATAAATCCCATCCCACTGTCTCTCTTAAACCCCAATAAATCCCATCCCACTCTCTCCCTTAACCCCAATAAATCTCATCGCACACTCTCCCTGAAACCCCAATAAATCCCATCCCACTCTCTCTCTTCAACCCCAATAAATCCCATCCCACTCTCTCCCGCGAAACCCCAATAAATCCCATCCCACTCTCTCCCTTAACCCCAATAAATCCCATCCCACTCTCTCTCTTCCACCCTGATAAATCCCATCGCACTCTCTCCCTTAAACCCCAATAAATCCCATCCCACTCTCTCCCTTCAACCCAAATAAATCCCATCCGACTCTCTCCCTTAACGCCAATAAATCCCATCCCACTCTCTCCCTTCAACCCCAATAAATCCCATCCCACTGTCTCCCTTAAACACCAATAAATCCCATCCCACTCTCTCCCTTAACCCCAATAAATCCCATCCCAGTCTCTCCCTTCAACCCCAATAAATCCCATCCCAGTCTCTCCCTTCAACCCCAATAAATCCCATCCCACTCTCTCCCTTAAGCCCCAATAAATCCCATCCCATTCTCTCCCTTTTACCCCATTAAATGCCATCCCACTCTCTCCCGGGAAACCCCAATAAATCCCATCCCACTCTCTCCCTTAACCCCAATAAATCCCATTTCACTCTCTCCAGTGAACCCCAATAAATCCCATCCCAGTCTCTCCCTTCAACCCCAATAAATCCCATCTCACTCTCTCCCTTTAACCACAATAAATCCCATCCCAATCTCTCCCTTAAACCCCAAAATATCCCATTCCCCTCTCTCCCTTAAACCCCAATAAATCCCATCCCGCTCTCTCCCTTAAACCCCAATAAATCCGATCCCACTCTCTCTCTTCAATCCCAATAAATCCCATCCCGCTCTCTCCCTTAAACCCCAATAAATCCCATCCCACTCTCTCCCTTAACCCCAATAAATCTCATCGCACACTCTCCCTGAAACCCCAATAAATCCCATCCCACTCTCTCTCTTCCACCCTGATAAATCCCATCCCACTCTCTCCCTTAAACCCCAATAAGTCCCATCCCACTCTCTCCCTTCAACCCCAATAAGTCCCATCCCACTCTCTCCCTTAACCCCAATAAATCCCATCCCACTCTCTCCCTTCAACCCCAATAAATCCCATCCCACTCTCTCCCGTAAACCCCAATAAATCCCATCCCACTGTCCCCCTTAAACACCAATAAATCCCATCCCACTGTCTCCCTTAAACCCCAATAAATCCCACCCCACTGTCCCCCTTAAACACCAATAAATCCTATCCCACTCTCCACTTTAAACTGCAATAAATTCCATCACACTCTCACCCTTAAACCCCAATAAATCCCATCCCACTGTCTCCCTTAAACCCCAATAAATCCCATCCCACTCTCCCCCTTAAACCCCAATAAATCCCATCCCACTGTCTCTCTTAAACCCCAATAAATCCCATCCCACTCTCTCCCTTAACCCCAATAAATCTCATCGCACACTCTCCCTGAAACCCCAATAAATCCCATCCCACTCTCTCTCTTCAACCCCAATAAATCCCATCCCACTCTCTCCCGCGAAACCCCAATAAATCCCATCCCACTCTCTCCCTTAACCCCAATAAATCCCATCCCACTCTCTCTCTTCCACCCTGATAAATCCCATCGCACTCTCTCCCTTAAACCCCAATAAATCCCATCCCACTCTCTCCCTTCAACCCAAATAAATCCCATCCGACTCTCTCCCTTAACGCCAATAAATCCCATCCCACTCTCTCCCTTCAACCCCAATAAATCCCATCCCACTGTCTCCCTTAAACACCAATAAATCCCATCCCACTCTCTCCCTTAACCCCAATAAATCCCATCCCAGTCTCTCCCTTCAACCCCAATAAATCCCATCCCAGTCTCTCCCTTCAACCCCAATAAATCCCATCCCACTCTCTCCCTTAAGCCCCAATAAATCCCATCCCATTCTCTCCCTTTTACCCCATTAAATGCCATCCCACTCTCTCCCGGGAAACCCCAATAAATCCCATCCCACTCTCTCCCTTAACCCCAATAAATCCCATTTCACTCTCTCCAGTGAACCCCAATAAATCCCATCCCAGTCTCTCCCTTCAACCCCAATAAATCCCATCTCACTCTCTCCCTTTAACCACAATAAATCCCATCCCAATCTCTCCCTTAAACCCCAAAAAATCCCATTCCCCTCTCTCCCTTAAACCCCAATAAATCCCATTCACTCTCTCCCTTAAACCCCAATAAATCCGATCCCACTCTCTCTCTTCAACCCCAATAAATCCCATCCCGCTCTCTCCCTTAAACCCCAATAAATCCCATCCCACTCTCTCCCTTAACCCCAATAAATCTCATCGCACACTCTCCCTGAAACCCCAATAAATCCCATCCCACTCTCTCCCTTAAACCCCAATAAGTCCCATCCCATTCTCTCCCTTGTACCCCATTAAATGCCATTCCACTCTCTCCCGCGAAACCCCAATAAATCCCATCCCACTCTCTCCCTTAACCCCAATAAATCCCATTTCACTCTCTCCAGTGAACCCCAATAAATCCCATCCCAGTCTCTCCCTTCAACCCCAATAAATCCCATCTCACTCTCTCCCTTTAACCACAATAAATCCCATCCCAATCTCTCCCTTAAACCCCAAAAAATCCCATTCCCCTCTCTCCCTTAAACCCCAATAAATCCCATTCACTCTCTCCCTTAAACCCCAATAAATCCGATCCCACTCTCTCTCTTCAACCCCAATAAATCCCATCCCGCTCCCTCCCTTAAACCCCAATAAATCCCATCCCACTCTCTCCCTTAACCCCAATAAATCTCATCGCACACTCTCCCTGAAACCCCAATAAATCCCATCCCACTCTCTCTCTTCCACCCTGATAAATCCCATCCCACTCTCTCCCTTAAACCCCAATAAGTCCCATCCCACTCTCTCCCTCCAACCCCAATAAGTCCCATCCCACTCTCTCCCTTAACCCCAATAAATCCCATCCCACTCTCTCCCTTCAACCCCAATAAATCCCATCCCACTCTCTCCCGTAAACCCCAATAAATCCCATCCCACTCTCCCACTTAAATCCCAATAGATCCCAAACCCCACTCTCTCCCTTCAACCCCAATAAATCCCATCCCACTGTCTCCCTTAAACCCCAATAAATCCCATCCCACTCTCTCCCTTAAGCTGCAATAAATCCCATCCCACTGTCTCCCTTAAACCCCAATAAATCCCACCCCACTGTCCCCCTTAAACACCAATAAATCCTATCCCACTCTCCACTTTAAACTGCAATAAATTCCATCACACTCTCACCCTTAAACCCCAATAAATCCCATCCCACTGTCTCCCTTAAACCCCAATAAATCCCATCCCACTCTCCCCCTTAAACCCCAATAAATCCCATCCCACTGTCTCTCTTAAACCCCAATAAATCCCATCCCACTCTCTCCCTTAACCCCAATAAATCTCATCGCACACTCTCCCTGAAACCCCAATAAATCCCATCCCACTCTCTCTCTTCAACCCCAATAAATCCCATCCCACTCTCCCACTTAAATCCCAATAGATCCCAAACCCCACTCTCTCCCTTCAACCCCAATAAATCCCATCCCACTCTGCCCTTCAACCCCAATAAATCCCATCCCACTCTCTCCCTTAAGCTGCAATAAATCCCATCCCACTGTCTCCCTTAAACCCCAATAAATCCCACCCCACTGTCCCCCTGAAACACCAATAAATCCTATCCCACTCTCCACCTTAAACTGCAATAAATTCCATCACACTCTCACCCTTAAACCCCAATAAATCCCATCCCACTGTCTCCCTTAAACCCCAATAAATCCCATCCCACTCTCTCCCTTAACCCCAATAAATCCCATCGCACACTCTCCCTGAAACCCCAATAAATCCCATCCCACTCTCTCCCTTAAACCCCAATAAATCCCATCCCACTCTCTCCCTTCAACCCCAATAAATCCCATCCCACTGTCTCCCTTAAACCCCAATAAATCCCATCCCACTCTCTCCCTTAACCCCAATAAATCTCATCGCACACTCTCCCTGAAACCCCAATAAATCCCATCCCACTCTCTCTCTTCCACCCTGATAAATCCCATCCCACTCTCTCCCTTAAACCCCAATAAGTCCCATCCCACTCTCTCCCTTCAACCCCAATAAGTCCCATCCCACTCTCTCCCTTAACCCCAATAAATCCCATCCCACTCTCTCCCTTCAACCCCAATAAATCCCATCCCACTCTCTCCCGTAAACCCCAATAAATCCCATCCCACTCTCCCACTTAAATCCCAATAGATCCCAAACCCCACTCTCTCCCTTCAACCCCAATAAATCCCATCCCACTGTCTCCCTTAAACCCCAATAAATCCCATCCCACTCTCTCCCTTAAGCTGCAATAAATCCCATCCCACTGTCTCCCTTAAACCCCAATAAATCCCACCCCACTGTCCCCCTTAAACACCAATAAATCCTATCCCACTCTCCACTTTAAACTGCAATAAATTCCATCACACTCTCACCCTTAAACCCCAATAAATCCCATCCCACTGTCTCCCTTAAACCCCAATAAATCCCATCCCACTCTCCCCCTTAAACCCCAATAAATCCCATCCCACTGTCTCTCTTAAACCCCAATAAATCCCATCCCACTCTCTCCCTTAACCCCAATAAATCTCATCGCACACTCTCCCTGAAACCCCAATAAATCCCATCCCACTCTCTCTCTTCAACCCCAATAAATCCCATCCCACTCTCCCACTTAAATCCCAATAGAACCCAAACCCCACTCTCTCCCTTCAACCCCAATAAATCCCATCCCACTCTCTCCCTTCAACCCCAATAAATCCCATCCCACTCTCTCCCTTAAGCTGCAATAAATCCCATCCCACTGTCTCCCTTAAACCCCAATAAATCCCACCCCACTGTCCCCCTTAAACACCAATAAATCCTATCCCACTCTCCACCTTAAACTGCAATAAATTCCATCACACTCTCACCCTTAATCCCCAATAAATCCCATCCCACTGTCTCCCTTAAACCCCAGTAAATCCCATCCCACTCTCCCCCTTAAACCCCAATAAATCCCATCCCACTGTCTCCCTTAAACCCCAATAAATCCCATCCCACTCTCTCCCTTAACCCCAATAAATCTCATCGCACATTCTCCCTGAAACCCCAATAAATCCCATCCCACTCTCTCTCTTCCACCCTGATAAATCCCATCCCACTCTCTCCCTTAAACCCCAATAAGTCCCATCCCACTCTCTCCCTTAAACCCCAATAAATCCCATCCCACTCTCTCCCTTCAACCCCAATAAATCCCATCCCACTCTCTCCCTTCAACCCCAATAAATCCCATCCCACTCTCTCCCTTAAACTCCAATAAATCCCATCACACTCTCTCTCTTCAACACCAAAAATCCCATCCCACTCTCTCCCTTAACCCCAATAAATCCCATCCCACTCTCTCCCTTCAACCCCAATAAATCCCATCCCACTCTCTCCCGTAAACCCCAATATATCCCATCCCAATCTTTCACTTAAATCCCAATAGATCCCATCCCACTCTTTCACTTAAATCCCAATAGATCCCAAACCCCACTCTCTCCCTTCAACCCCAATAAATCCCATCCCACTGTCTCCCTTAAACCCCAATAAATCCCATCCCACTCTCTCCCTTAAGCTGCAATAAATCCCATCCCACTGTCTCCCTTAAACCCCAATAAATCCCACCCCACTGTCCCCCTTAAACACCAATAAATCCTATCCCACTCTCCACCTTAAACTGCAATAAATTCCATCACACTCTCACCCTTAATCCCCAATAAATCCCATCCCACTGTCTCCCTTAAACCCCAGTAAATCCCATCCCACTCTCCCCCTTAAACCCCAATAAATCCCATCCCACTGTCTCCCTTAAACCCCAATAAATCCCATCCCACTCTCTCCCTTAACCCCAATAAATCTCATCGCACATTCTCCCTGAAACCCCAATAAATCCCATCCCACTCTCTCTCTTCCACCCTGATAAATCCCATCCCACTCTCTCCCTTAAACCCCAATAAGTCCCATCCCACTCTCTCCCTTAAACCCCAATAAATCCCATCCCACTCTCTCCCTTCAACCCCAATAAATCCCATCCCACTCTCTCCCTTCAACCCCAATAAATCCCATCCCACTCTCTCCCTTAAACTCCAATAAATCCCATCACACTCTCTCTCTTCAACACCAATAAATCCCATCCCACTCTCTCCCTTAACCCCAATAAATCCCATCCCACTCTCTCCCTTCAACCCCAATAAATCCCATCCCACTCTCTCCCGTAAACCCCAATATATCCCATCCCAATCTTTCACTTAAATCCCAATAGATCCCATCCCACTCTTTCACTTAAATCCCAATAGATCCCAAACCCCACTCTCTCCCTTCAACCCCAATAAATCCCATCCCACTGTCTCTCTTAAACCCCAATAAATCCCATCCCACTCTCTCCCTTAAGCTGCAATAAATCCCATCCCACTGTCTCCCTTAAACCCCAATAAATCCCACCCCACTGTCCCCCTTAAACACCAATAAATCCTATCCCACTCTCCACCTTAAACTGCAATAAATTCCATCACACTCTCACCCTTAAACCCCAATAAATCCCATCCCACTGTCTCCCTTAAACCCCAATAAATCCCATCCCACTCTCCCCCTTAAACCCCAATAAATCCCATCCCACTGTCTCCCTTAAACCCCAATAAATCCTATCCCACTCTCTACCTTAAAGTCCATTAAATTCCAACACACTCTCACCCTTAAACCCCAATAATCCCATCCCACTCTCTCCCTTAAACCCCAATAAATCCCATCCCACTCTCTCCCTTAAACCCCAATAAATCCCATTCCACTGTCTCCCTTAAACCCCAATAAATCCCATCCCACTCTCCCCCTTAAACCCCAATAAATCCCATCCCACTGTCTCCCTTAAACCCCAGTAAATCCCATCCCACTCCCTCCCTTAAAGCCCAATAAATCCCGTCCCATTCTCCCCCTTAAACCGCAATACATCCCATCCCCCACTCTCTCCCTTAAACCCCAATAAATCTCAATAAATCCCATTCCCAACTCTCTCCCTTAAACCCCAATAAATCCCATCCCACACTCTCCCTTAAACCCCAATGAATCCCATCCCACTCTCCCCCTTAAACCCCAATGAATCCCATCCCACTCTCTCCCTTAAATCCCAATAAATACCATCCCCCACTCTACCCCTTCAACCCCAATAAATCTCATCCCACCCTCTCTCTCCCTTAAACCGCAATAATTCCCATCCCACTCGCCCCCTTTAACCCCAATAAATCACATCCCACTCTCTCTCCATTAAACCCCAACAAATCCCATCCCACTCTCTCCCTTAAACCCCAGTAAATCCCATCCCCCACTCTCTCTCCCTTAAACCAGAATAAATTACATCGAACTCACCCACTTAAACTCCAATAAATCCCATCCCACTGTCTCCCTTAAACCCCAATAAATCCCATCCCACTCTCTCCCTTAAGCTGCAATAAATCCCATCCCACTGTCTCCCTTAAACCCCAATAAATCCCACCCCACTGTCCCCCTTAAACACCAATAAATCCTATCCCACTCTCCACCTTAAACTGCAATAAATTCCATCACACTCTCACCCTTAAACCCCAATAAATCCCATCCCACTGTCTCCCTTAAACCCCAACACATACCATCCCCCACTCTGTCCCTTAAAACCCAACAAATCCCATCCGACTGTCTCCCTTAAACCCCAATAAATCCAATCGCACTCTCTCTTTTCAACCCCGATAAATCCCATCCGACTCTGTCCCTTCACCCCCAATAAATCCCATCCCACTCTCTCTCTTCAACCCCAATAAATCCCATCCCACTCTCTCCCTTCAACCCCAATAAATTCCATCCCTGTCGCTCCCTTAAACCCCAATAAATCCCATCCCACTCTCTCGCTTAAACCCAAATAAATCCCATTCCACTCTCTCCCTTCAACCCCAATAAATCCCATCCCACTCTCTCCCATAAACCCCAATGAATCCCATCACACTCTCTCCCTTAAACCCCAATAAATACCATCCCACTGTCTCCCTTAAATCCCAATAGATCCCATCCCACTGTCTCCCTTAAACCCCAATAAATCCCATCCCACTGTCTCCCTTAAATCCCAATAGATCCCATCCCACTGTCTCCCTTAAAGCCCAATAAATCCCATCCCACTTTCTCCCTTAAACCCCAATAAGACCCATCCCACTCTCTCCCTTAAACCCCAATAAATCCCATCCCCCACTTTCCATTTAACCCCAATAAATCCCACCCCACACCCTCCTCCTTAAACCCAATAAATCTCATCCCACATTCTCCCTTAACCCCAATAAATCCCATCCCACTCTCTCCCTTAAACCCCAATAAATCACATCCCACTCTCTCCCTCGAAGCCCAATAAATGCTATCCCACTCTCTCCCGTGAACCCCAATAAATCCCATCCCACTGTCACCCTTAAACCCCAATAAAACCCATCCCACTCTCTCCCTTAAACCCAATAAATCCAATCCCACTCTCTCCCTTAAACCCCACAAAATCCATTCCCACTCTCTCCCCTAAACCCCAATAAATCCCATCCCACTCTCTGCCCTAAACCCCAATAAATCCAAATCCCACTCCCTCCCTTAAACCACAATAAATCCCATCCCACTCTCTCCCTTAAACCCCAATAAATCCCATCTGACTCCCTCCCTTAAACCCCAATAAATCCCATCCCACTCTCTCCTGTGAACCCCAATAAATCTCATCCCACTCTCTCCCTTAAACCCCAATAAATCCCATCCCACTGTCTCCCTTAAACCCCAATAAAACCCATCCCACTCTCTCCCTTAAACCCAATAAATCCCATTACACTCTCTCCCTTAAACCCCCCAATATCCATTCACACTCTCTCCCCTAAACCCCAATAAATGCCATCCCCCACTTTCCATTTAACCCCAATAAATCCCACACCACACCCTCCCCCTTAAACCCAATAAATCCCATCGCACTCACTCCCTTAACCCAATAAATCCCATCCCACTCTCTCCCTTGAACCCCAATAAATCCCATCCCACTCTCTCCCTTGAACCCCAATAAATGTCATCCCACTCTCTACCGTGAACCCCAATAAATCCCATCCCACTCTCTCCCTTAAACCCCTGTAAATCCCATCCCAATCTCTCCCTTAAACCTCAATAAATCCCATTCCCCTCTCTCCCTTCAACCACAATAAATCCTATTCCACTCTCTCCCTTAAACCCCAATAAATCCCATCCCACTCTCTCCCTTAAACCCCAATAAATCCGATCCCACTGTCTCTCTTCAACCCCAATAAATCCCATCCCACTCTCTCCCTTAACCCCAATATATCCCATCGCACTCTCTCCCTTAAACCCCAATAAATCCCATCCCACTCTCTCCCTGAAACCCCAATAAATCCCATCCCACTCTCTCTCTTCAACCCAAATAAATCCCATCCCACTCTCCCCCTTAAACCCCAATAAATCCCATCCCACTGTCTCCCTTAAACCCCAATATATCCTATCCCACTGTCTCCCTTAAACCCCAATAAATTCCATCACACTCTCCCCCTTAAACCCCAATAATCCCTTCCCACTCTCTCCCTTAAACCCCAATAAATCCCATCCCACTTTCACCCTTAAATCCCAATAAAACCCATCCCACTCTCTCCCATAAACCTAATAAATCCCATCCCACTCTCTCCCATAAACCCAATAAATCCCATCCCAGTCTCTCCCTTAAACCCCCAAAAATCCCATCCCACTCTCTCCCCTAAATCCCAATAAATCAAAATCCCACTCCCTCCCTTAAACCCCAATAAATCCCATCCCACTCTCTCCCTTAACCCCAATATATCCCATCGCACTCTCTCCCTTAAACCCCAATAAATCCCATCCCACTCTCTCCCTGAAACCCCAATAAATCCCATCCCACTCTCTCTCTTCAATCCAAATGAATCCCATCCCACTCTCTCCCTTCAATCCCAATAAATCACATCCCACTCTCTCCGTTAAACCCCAATAAATCCCATCCCACTCCCCCCCATAAATCCCAATAGATCCCATACCCCAGTCTCTCCCTTCAATCCCAATAAATCCCATCCCACTGTCTCCCTTAAGCCGCAATAAATCCCATCCCACTGTCTCCCTTAAACCCCAATAAATCCCACCCCACTGTCGCCCTTAAACCCCAATAAATCCTATCCCACTCTCTACCTTAAACTGCAATATATTCCATCACACTCTCCCCCTTAAACCCCAATAAATCCGATCCTACTGTGTCCCTTAATCGCCAATAAATCCCATCCCACTCTCCCCCTTAAACCCCAATAAATCCCATCCCACTGTCTCCCTTAAACCCCAATATATCCTATCCCACTGTCTCCCTTAAACCCCAATAAATTTTATCCCACTCTCTACCTTAAACTCCAATAAATTCCATCACACTCTCCCCCTTAAACCCCAATAATCCCATTCCACTCTCTCCCTTAAACCCCAATAAATCCCATCCCACTTTCACCCTTAAACCCCAATAAAACCCATCCCACTCTCTCCCATAAACCTAATAAATCCCATCCCACTCTCTCCCATAAACCCAATAAATCCCATCCCACACTCTGCCCTAAACCCCAATAAATCCAAATCCCACTCCCTCCCTTAAACCCCAATAAATCCCATCCCACTCTCTCCCTTAAACCCCAATAAATCCCATCCCACTCCCTCCCTTAAACCCCAATTAATCCCATCCCATTCTCCCCCTTAAACCGCAATAGATCATATCCCCCACTCTCTCCCTTAAACCCCAATAAATCGCAATAAATCCCATCCCCCACTCTCTCACTTAAACCCCAATAAATCCCATCCCACACTCTCCCTTAAACCCCAATAAATCCCATCCCCCACTCTCTCCCATAAACCCCAATTAATCCCATCCCACTCTCTCCCTTAAACCCTAATTAATCCCATCCCATTCTCCCCCTTAAACCCCAATAAATCCCATCCCCCACTCTCTCCCTTAAACTGCAATAACTCCCATCCCACTCTCCCCATTAAACCCCAATGAATCCCATCCCACTCTCTCCCTTAAATCCCAATTAATCCCATCCCCCACTCTCCCCCTTTAACCCCAATAAATCTCATCCCACCCTCTCTCCCTTAAACCCCGATAATTCCCATCCCACTCGCCCCCTTTAACCCCAATAAATCCCATCCCACTCTCTCTCCATTAAACCCCAATAAATCCCATCCCACTCTCTCCCTTAAACCCCAATAAATCCCTTCCCCCACTCTCTCTCCCTTAAACCCGAATAAATCCCACCGAACTCACCCCCTTAAACCCCAATAAATCCCATCCCAATGTCTCCCTTAAACCCCAATAAATCGCACCCCACTCTCTCTCCTTTAATCCCCAATAAATCCCATCCCTCTCTCCCCCTTTAACCCAATAAATCCCACCCCACACTCTCTCTCTTAAACACCAATAAATCCCATCCCACTCTCTGCCTTAAACCCCAATAAATCTCATCCCCCACTCTCTCTCCCTTAAAACCCAACAAATCCCATCCCACTGTCTCCCTTAAACCCCAATAAATCCCATCCAACTCTCCCCCTTAAATCCCAATAAATCCCATCCCCCACTCTCTCTCTCTTAAACCCCAATAAATCCCATCACACTGTCTCCCTTTAACCCCAATAAATCCCATCCCACTGTCTCCCTTAAACCCCAATAAATCCCATCCCACTCTCTCCCTTAAACCCCAATAAATCCCATCCCACTCTCTCCCGTGAACCCCAATAAATCCCATTTCACTCTCTCCAGTGAACCCCAATAAATCCCATCCCACTCTCTCCCTTAAACCCCAATAAATCCCATCCCGCTCTCTCCCTTAAACCCCAATAAATCCCATCGCCCACTCTCTCCCTTAAACCCCAAAAAATCCCATCCCTCTCTCTCCCTTAAACCCCAATAAATCTGATCCCACTCTGCCGTGAACCCCAATAAATCCCATCCCCCTCTCTCCCTTATACCCAATAAATCCCATCCTCCTCGCTCCCTTAAACCCCAATAAATCCCACCCCACTCTCTCCCGTGAACCCCAATAAATCCCATTCCACTCTCTCCAGTGAACCCCAATAAATCCCATCCCACTCTCTCCCTTAAACCCCAATAAATCCCATCCCGCTCTCTCCCTTAAACCCCAATAAATCCCATCGCCCACTCTCTCCCTTAAACCCCAAAAAATCCCATCCCTCTCTCTCCCTTAAACCCCAATAAATCTGATCCCACTCTGCCGTGAACCCCAATAAATCCCATCCCCCTCTCTCCCTTATACCCAATAAATCCCATCCTCCTCGCTCCCTTAAACCCCAGTAAATCCCATTCGATCTCTCCCTTAAACCCCAATAAATCCCATCCCACTCGCTCCCTTAAACACCAATAAATCCCATCCCACTCTCCCATTTAAACTCCAATAAATCCCATCCCCCTCTCTCCCTTAAACCCCAATAAATCCCATCCCACTCTCTCTCTTAAACCCCAATAAATCACATCCCAATCTCTCCCCGACACCCCAATAAATCCCATCACACTCTCTCTCCCTTACACCCCAATAAATCACATCGAACTCTCCCCCTTAAACCCCAATAAATCCCATCCCACTCTCTCTTCGACACCCCAATAAATCCCATCCCACTCTCTCTCCCTTGAAACCCAATAAACTCCATCCCACTCTCGCCATTAAACCCCAATAAATCCCATCCCACTCTCCCCCTTAAACTCCAATAAATCCCATCCTACTCTCTCCCATGAACCCCAATAAATTCCACCCCCTATCTCCCTTAAACCCCAATAAATCCCACCCCACTCTCTCCCTTAAACCCCAATAAATCCCATCCCACTTTCTCCCATGAACCCCAATAAATCCCATCCCACACTCCCTCTTTTAAAATCCAATAGTGTTGTTGGGGAGGTTTTAAACTAATATGGGAGGGGGATGGGAATCTATGCAGGGAGGCAGAGGGAAGTAAAATGGAGGCAGAAGCAAAAGGTAGAAAGGAGATTAGGAAAAGTGGAGGGCAGAGAAATCAAAGGCAAAAATCAAAAAGGGCCACATTACAACAGAATTATAAAAGAACAAAGAGTGTTAAAAAAAACAAGCCTGAAGGCTCTGTGTCTCAATGCGAGGAGCATTCGTAATAACGTGGATGAATTAACTGAGCAGATCGCTGTTAACGGATATGATGCAGTTGGAATTACAGAGACGTAGCTCCGGGGTGACCAAGGCTGGGAACTCAACATCCAGGGGTATTCAATTTTCAGGAAAGATAGACAGAAAGAAAAAGGAGGTGGGGTAGCGTTGCTGGTCAAAGAGGAGATTAACGCAATAGTAAGGAAGGACATTAACTTGGATAATGTGGAATCTGTATGGGTAGAGCTGTAAAACATCAAAGGGCAGAAAACGCTAGTGGGAGCTGTGTACAGACCACCAAACAGTAGTAGTAAGGTTGGGGATGGCATCAAACAGGAAATTAGGGATGCATGCAATAAAGGTACAGCAGTTATCATGGTAACTTTAATCTGCATATAGATTGCGCTAACCAAACTGGTAACAATACAGTGGAGGAGGATTTCCTGGAGTGTATTAGGGATGGTTTTCTAGACCAATATGTCGAGGAACCAACTCGAGGGCTGGCCATCCTAGATTGGGTGATGTGTAACGACAGAGGATTAATTCGAAATCTTGTTGTGCGAGGCCCCTTGGGGAAGAGTGACCATAATATGGTAGAATTCTTCATTAAGATGGAGCGTGACACAGTTAATTCAGAGACTAGAGTTCTGAACTTAAAGAAGGGTAACTTCGATGGTATGAGACGTGAATTGGCAAGGATAGACTGGCGAATGATACTTAAAGGGTTGACGGTGGATAGGCAATGGCAGACATTTAAAGATCACATGGATGAACTTCAACAATTGTACATCCCTGTCTGGCGTAAAAATAAAACGGGGAAGGTAGCTCAGCTGTGGCTAACGAGGGAAATTAAGGATAGTGTTAAAACCAAGGAACAGGCATATAAATGGCCAGAAAAAGCAGCAAATCTGAAGGCTGGGAGAAATTTAGAATTCAGCAGAGGAGGACAAAGGGTTTAATTAGGAGGGGGAAAATGGAGTATCAGAGTAAGCTTGCAGGGAACATAAAAACTGACTGACAAAGCTTCTATAGATATGTGAAGATAAAAGGTTAATGAAGACAAATGTAGGTCCTTTGCAATCAGAATCAGTTGAATTTATAATGGGGAACAAAGAAATGGCACCCTAATTGAACAAGCACTTTGGTTCTCTCTTCACGAAGGAAGATACAAATAACCTTCCGAAAATACTTGGGGACAGAGGGTCTAGCGAGAAGGAGGAACTGAAGGAAATCCTTATTAGTCAGGAAATTGTGTTCGGGAAATTGATGGGATTGAAGGCCGATAAATCCCCAGGGCCTGATAGTCTGCTTCCCAGAGTACTTAAGGAAATGGCCCTAGAAATAGTGGATGCATTGGTGGTCATTTTCCAATATTCTATAGTCTCTGGATCAGTTCCTATGAATTGGAGGGTAGTTAATGTAACCTGACTTTTTAAAAAAGGAGGCAGAGAGAAAACAGGGAATTATAGACCGGTTAACTTGACATCGGTAGTGGGGAAAATGTTGGAATCAATTATTAAAGATGAAATAGCAGTGCATTTGGAAAGCAGTGACAGGATCTATGAAAGGGAACCAGTGGATGTGATGTATTGGACTTTCAAAAGGCTTTTGACAAGGTCCTACACAAGAGATTAGTGTGCAAAATTAAAGCACATGGTATTGGGGGTAATGTATTGACGTGGATAGAGAACTGGTTGGCAGACAGGAAGCAAAGAGTAGGAATAAACGGGTCCTTATCAGAATGGCAGGCAGTGACTAGTGGGGTACCGCAAGGTTCAGTGCTGGGACCCCAGCTATTTACAATATACATTAATGATTTAGATGAAGGAATTGAATGTAATATCTCCAAGTTTGCAGATGACTCTAAGCTGGGTGGCAGTGTGAGGGGATGCTAAGAGGCTGCAGAGTGACTTGTACAGGTTAGGTGAAAGGGCAAATGCATGGCAGATGGAGTATAATGTGGATAAATGTGAGCTTATCCACTTTGGTGGCAAAAACAGGAAGGCAGATTATTATCTGAACGGTGATAGATTAGGAAAAAGGGAGGTGCAACGAGACCTGGGAGTCATGGTACATCAGTCATTGAAAGATGGCATGCAGGTACAGCAGGCGGTAAAGAAGTCAAATGGTATGTTGACCTTTTATAGCGAGAGGATTTGAGTATAGGAGCATGGAGGTCTTACTGCAGTTGTACAGGGCCTTGGTGAGGACATACCTTGAATATTGTGTCCAGTTTTGGTCTCCTAATCTGAGGAAGGACATTCTTGCTATTGAGGGAGTGCAGCGAAGGTTCACCAGACTGATTCCCGGGATGGCAGGACTGACATATGAAGAAAGACTGGATCGGCTAGGCTTATGTTCACTGGAATTTAGAAGAATGAGAGGGGATCTCATAGAAACATATAAAATTCTGACGGGATTGGACAGGTTAGATGCAGGATGAATGTTCCTGATGTTGGGGAAGTCCAGAACCAGGGGTCAGAGTCTGAGGATAAGGGATAAGCCATTTATAACCGAGATGAGGTGAAACTTCTTCACTCAGAGAGTTGTGAGCCTGTGGAATTCTCTACCGTAGAAAGTTGTTGAGGCCAGTTCATTAGATATATTCAAGAGGGAGTTAGATATGGCCCTTACGGCTAAATGGATCAAGGGGTATGGAGAGAAAGCTGGAATGGGGTGCTATAATTGCAAAAATGATCAGCCATGATCTTATTGAATGGTGCTGCAGGCTCGAAGGGCCGAATGGCCTACTCCTGCACCTATTTTCTATGTTTCTAAATCCCATCCCACTCTCTCCTTTAAACCCCGATAAATCCAATCCACCACTCTCTCCCTTAAACCCCAATAAACCCCATCCCCCACTCTCTCCCTTAAACCCCAATAAACCCCACCCCCCACTCTCTCCCTTAAACCCCAATAAATCCGATCCCACTCTCCCCCTTAAATCCCAATAGATCCCATACCCCACTCTCTCCCTTCAATCCCAATAAATCCCATCCCACTGTCTCCCTTAAACCCCAATAAATCCCATCCCACTCTCTCCCTTAAGCTGCAATAAATCCCATCCCACTGTCTCCCTTATACCCCAATAAATCCCACCTCACTGTCCCCCTTAAACCCCAATAAATCCTATCCCACTCTCTACCTTAAACTGCAATAAATTCCATCATACTCTCCCCCTTAAACCCCAATAAATCCCATCCCACACTCCCCCTTAAACCCCAATAAATCCCATCCTACTGTCTCCCTTAAACCCCAATGAATCCCATCCACTCTCCCCCTTAAACCCCAATAAATCCCATCCCACTGTCTCCCTTAAACCCCAATATATCCTATCCCACTGTCTCCCTTAAACCCCAATAAATGCTATCCCACTCTCTACCTTAAACTCCAATAAATTCCACCACACTCTCCCCCTTAAACCCCAATAAAACCCATCCCACTCTCTCCCATAAACCCAATAAATCCCATCCCACTCTCTCCCATAAACCCAATAAATCCCATCCCAGTCTCTCCCTCAAACCCCTAAAAATCCCATCCCACTCTCTCCCCTAAATCCCAATAAATCCCATCCCACACTCTGCCCTAAACCCCAATAAATCCAAATCCCACTCCCTCCCTTAAACCCCAATAAATCCCATCCCACTCTCTCCCTTAAACCCCAATAAATCCCATCCCACTCCCTCCCTTAAACCCCAATTAATCCCATCCCATTCTCCCCCTTAAACCGCAATAGATCCCATCCCCCACTCTCTCCCTTAAACCCCAATAAATCCCAATATATCACCTCCCCCACTCTCTCACTTAAACCCCAATAAATCCCATCCCACACACTCCCTTAAACCCCAATAAATCCCATTCCACTCTCTCCCTTAAACCCCAATAAATCCCATCCCCCACTCTCTCCCATAAACCCCAATTAATCCCATCCCACTCTCTCCCTTAAACCCTAATTAATCCCATCCCATTCTCCCCCATAAACCCCAATAAATCCCATCCCCCCACTCTCTCCCTTAAACCCCAATAACTCCCATCCCACTCTCCCCCTTAAACCCCAATGAATCCCATCCCACTCTCTCCCTTAAATCCCAATAAATCCCATCCCCCACTCTCCCCCTTTAACCCCAATAAATCTCATCCCACCCTCTCTCCCTTAAACCCCAATAATTCCCATCCCACTCGCCCCCTTTAACCCCAATAAATCCCATCCCACTCTCTCTCCATTAAACCCCAATAAATCCCATCCCCCACTCTCTCCCTGAAACCCCAATAACTCCCATCCCACTCTCCCCCTTAAACCCCAATGAATCCCATCCCACTCTCTCCCTTAAATCCCAATAAATCCCATCCCCCACTCTCCCCCTTTAACCCCAATAAATCTCATCCCACCCTCTCCCCCTTAAACCCCAATAATTCCCATCCCACTCGCCCCCTTTAACCCCAATAAATCCCATCCCACTCTCTCTCCATTAAACCCCAATAAATTCCATCCAACTCTCTCCCTTAAACCCTAATGAATCCCTTCCCCCACTCTCTCTCCATTAAACCCGAATAAATCCCATCGAATTCACCCCCTTAAACCCCAATAAATCCCATCCCAATGTCTCCCTTAAACCCCAATAAATCGTACCCCACTCTCTCTCCTTTAATCCCCAATAAATCCCATCCATTTCTCCCCCTTAAACCCAATAAATCCCATCCCACTCTCTCTCTTAAACCCCAATAAATCCCACCCCACTCTCTGCCTTAAACCCCAATAAATCCCATCTCCCACTCTCTGTCCCTTAAAACCCAACAAATCCCATCCCACTGTCTCCCTTAAACCCCAATAAATCCCATCCAACTCTCCCCCTTAAATCCCAATAAATCCCATCCCCCTCTCTCTCTCTCTTAAACCCCAATAAATCCCATAGCACTGTCTCCCTTTAACCCCAATAAATCCCATCCCACTGTCTCCCTTAAACCTCAATAAATCCCATCCCACTCTCTCCCTTAAACCCCAATAAATCCCATCGCCCACTCTCTCCCTTAAACCCCAATAAATCCCATCCCACTCTGCTGTGAACCCCAATAAATCCCATCCCACTCTCTCCCTTAAACCCCAGTAAATCCCATTCGATCTCTCCCTTACACCCCAATAAATCACATCCCACTCTCCCCCTTAAACCCCAATAAATCCCATCGCCCACTCTCTCCCTTAAACCTCAATAAATCCCATCTCCCACTCTCTGTCCCTTAAAACCCAACAAATCCCATCCCACTGTCTCCCTTAAACCCCAATAAATCCCATCCAACTCTCCCCCTTAAATCCCAATAAATCCCATCCCCCACTCTCTCTCTCTTAAACCCCAATAAATCCCATCGCACTGTCTCCCTTTAACCCCAATAAATCCCATCCCACTGTCTCCCTTAAACCCCAATAAATCCCATCCCACTCTCTCCCTTAAACCCCAATAAATCCCATCGCCCACTCTCTCCCTTAAACCCCAATAAATCCCATCCCACTCTGCTGTGAACCCCAATAAATCCCATCCCACTCTCTCCCTTAAACCCCAGTAAATCCCATTCGATCTCTCCCTTACACCCCAATAAATCACATCCCACTCTCCCCCTTAAACCCCAATAAATCCCATCGCCCACTCTCTCCCTTATACCTCAATAAAACCCATCACACTCTGCTGTGAACCCCAATAAATCCCATCCCCCTCTCTCCCTTATACCCAATAAATCCCATCCTCCTCGCTCCCTTAAACGCCAATAAATCCCACCCCACTCTCTCCTGTGAACCCCAATAAATCCCATCCCACTCTCTCCCTTAAACCCCAGTAAATCCCATTCGATCTCTCCCTTAAACCCCAATAAATCCCATCCCACTCGCTCCCTTAAACCCCAATAAATCCCATCCCACTCGCTCCCTTAAACCCCAATAAATCCCATCCCACTCTCTCCCTTAAACCCCAATAAATCACATCCCAATCTCTCCCCGACACCCCAATAAATCCCATTCCACTCTCTCTCCCTTACACCCCAATAAATCACATCGAACTCTCCCCCTTAAACCCCAATAAATCCCATCCCACTCTCTCTTCGACACCCCAATAAATCCCATCCCACTCTTTCTCCCTTAAACCCCAATAAACCCCATCCCACTCTCGCCATTAAACTCCAATAAATCCCATCCCACTCTCCCCCTTAAATCCCAATAGATTCCATACCCCACTCTCTCCCTTCAATCCCAATAAATCCCATCCCACTGTCTCCCTTAAACCCCAATAAATCCCATCCCACTCTCTCTCTTAAGCTGCAATAAATCCCATCCCACTGTCTCCCTTGTACCCCAATAAATCCCACCCCACTGTCCCCCTAAACCCCAATAAATCCTATCCCACTCTCTACCTTTAAACTGCAATAAATTCCATCACACTCTCCCCCTTAAACCCCAATAAATCCCACCCCACTCTCTCCCGTAAACCCAATAAATCCCATCCCCCACTCTCTCCCTTAAACCCCAATAAATCCCATCCCCCACTCTCTCCCATGAACCCAATAAACCCCATCCCCCACTCTCTCCCTTAAACCCCAATAAATCCCACCCCACTTTCTCCCTGACACCCCAATAAATCCCATCCCCCACTCTCTCCCATGAACCCAATAAATCCCATCTCCCACTCTCTCCCATGAACCCAATAAATCCCATCCCCCACACTCTCCCATGAACCCAATAAGTCCCAACCTCCACTCTCTCCCATGAACCCAATAAATCCCATCCCCCACTCTCTCCCATGAACCCAATAAATCCCATCCTCCACTCTCTCCCATGAACCCAATAAATCCCATCCCCCACTCTCTCCCATGAACCCAATAAATCCCATCCTCCACTCTCTCCCATGAACCCAATAAATCCCATCCCCCACTCTCTCCCACGAACCCAATAAATTCCATCCCCCACTCTCTCCCATGAACCCAATAAATCCCATCCCCCACTCTCTCCCATGAACCCAATAAAGCCCATGCTGTTCTCTCTCCCATGAACCCAATAAATCCCAATCCCATCCCCCACTCTCTCCCATGAACCCAATAAATCCCAATCCCATCCCCCACTCTCTCCCATGAACCCAATAAATCCCATCCCCCATTCTCTCCCATGAACCCAATAAATCCCATCCCTCACTCTCTCCCATGAACCCAATAAAGCCCATTCTGTTCTCTCTCCCATGAACCCAATAAATCCCAATCCCATCCCCCACTCTCTCCCATGAACCCAATAAATCCCATCCCTCACTCTCTCCGATGAACCCAATAAAGCCCATTCTGTTCTCTCTCCCATGAACCCAATAAATCCCATCCCCCACTCTCTCCCATGAACCCAATAAATCCCATCCTCCACTCTCTTCCATGAACCCAATAAATCCCATCCCCCACTCTCTCCCATGAACCCAATAAAGCCCATGCTGTTCTCTCTCCCATGAACCCAATAAATCCCAATCCCATCCCCCACTCTCTCCCATGAACCCAATAAATCCCAATCCCATCCCCCACTCTCTCCCATGAACCCAATAAATCCCATCCCCCATTCTCTCCCATGAACCCAATAAATCCCATCCCTCACTCTCTCCCATGAACCCAATAAAGCCCATTCTGTTCTCTCTCCCATGAACCCAATAAATCCCAATCCCATCCCCCACTCTCTCCCATGAACCCAATAAATCCCATCCCTCACTCTCTCCGATGAACCCAATAAAGCCCATTCTGTTCTCTCTCCCATGAACCCAATAAATCCCATCCCCCACTCTCTCCCATGAACCCAATAAATCCCATCCTCCACTCTCTTCCATGAACCCAATAAATCCCATCCCTCACTCTCTCCGATGAACCCAATAAAGCCCATTCTGTTCTCTCTCCCATGAACCCAATAAATCCCATCCCCCACTCTCTTCCATGAACCCAATAAATCCCATCCCTCACTCTCTCCCATGAACCCAATAAAGCCCATTCTGTTCTCTCTCCCATGAACCCAATAAATCCCAATCCCATCCCCCACTCTCTCCCATGAACCCAATAAATCCCATCCCTCACTCTCTCCGATGAACCCAATAAAGCCCATTCTGTTCTCTCTCCAGGGTTGGGTCCGCTACCACTTGCACGGCACAAGACTTTGCGCCAGTGACACAAATCTCTCCTGTCGCAAGAATTTGGGGTTAGAGCCCCGGAAAGGAAGTGGGGTGCTATATCGGGAGCGGGGCGCATCCCTCAGATGCGCTACGCACTGGCCGCGGTTAGGAGGGGCTCTTCCTGGCATTGATTCTTACTGTGCAGGAGAAAAAGTCTGGCAGTCGGCTTACCGGGGAGCGGGGGTGTCGCACCAACAGCAGAGCGGCAGGCTGAACGATCGTAGTACAGATCCCATGTCCAATGCACTCACGGGACAGGTACAGGGGCAATACCCACATCACTGGGCACAGGTACAGGGGCAGTACCCACATCACTGGGCACAGGTACAGGGGCAGTACCCACGTCACGGGACACAGGTACAGGGGCAGTACCCACATCACTGGGCACAGGTACAGGGGCAATACCCACATCACTGGGCACAGGTACAGGGGCAGTACCCACATCACTGGGCACAGGTACAGGGGCAGTACCCACATCACTGGGCACAGGTACAGGGGCAGTACCCACGTCACGGGACACAGGTACAGGGGCAGTACCCACGTTGCTGGACACAGGTACAGGGGCAGTACCCACATCACTGGGCACAGGTACAGGGGCAATACCCACATCACTGGGCACAGGTACAGGGGCAGTACCCATGTCACTGGGCACAGGTTCAGGGGGCAATACCCAATTTAAGGCCTGGGGTGCTGCACATGGTGATGACCTCAGCAGCAGACCGTGATGCCACATGGTTTTTTTATAATCATTCCGGGTTGTGGGTGTCGCTGGCCAGGCCGGCATTTATCCCCCATCCCTAGTTGCCGCTTGAGAAGGTGGTGGTGAGCCGCCTTCTTGAACCGCTGCAGTCCGTGTGGAGAAGGTGCTCCCACAGTGCTATTAGGGAGGGAGTTCCAGGATTGTGACCCAGCGACGATGAAGGAACGGCCGATATATTTCCAAGTCAGGATGGTGCGTGACTGGGAGGGGAACGTGGAGGTGGTGGTGTTCCCATGGACCTGCTGCCCTTGTCCTTCCAGGTGGTAGAGGTCGCGGGTTTGGGAGGTGCTGCCGAAGAAGCCTTGGCGAGTTGCTGCAGTGCATCTTGTAGATGGTGCACACTGCAGCCACGGTGCGCCGCTGGTGGAGGGAGTGAATGTTGAAGGTGGTGGGTAGCGTGTCGATCAAGCGGCTGCTTTGTTCTGGATGGTGTCGAGCTTCTCGAGTGTTGTTGGAGCTGCAATCATCCAGGCAACTGGAGAGCGTTCCATCACACTCCTGATAGATAGTGGAAAGGCTTTGGGGAGTCAGGAGGTGAGACACTTGCCGCAGAATACCCAGCCTCTGACCCGCTCTTGTAGCCACACTATTTATGTGGCTGGTCCAGTTAAGTTTCTGGTCAATGGTGACCCTCAGGATGTTGATGATGGGGGATTCGGCGATGGTAATGCCGCTGAATGTCAAGGGGAGGTGGTTAGACTCTCGCTTGTTGGAGATGGTCATTGCCTGGCACTTGTGTGGCGCGAATGTTACTTTCCACTTATCAGCCCAAACCTGAATGTTGTCCAGGTCTTGCTGCATGGACTGCTCCATTATCTGAGGAGTTGCGAATGGAACCGAACACTGCAGTCATCAGCGAACATCCCCACTTCTGACCTTATGATGGAGAGAAGGTCATTGATGAAGCAGCTGAAGATGGTTGGGCCTAGGACACTGCCCTGAGGAACTCCAGCAGCGATGTCCTGGGGCTGGGGTGACTGACCTCCAGCCACCACAACCATCTACAAACATCTAACCAAATGAATCCAAGCAGCATTGTTGGAGCTGAGGGAAAATTTCCAAATCACTCTCTGCTTCGAGCTTGTAGCAAACATCACCTCATGCAAACTGTTTACATCAGCATACTCCCTAACCCCTCCCTCATGCTCCTGTACCTGGGGGGGTTCCTCTCTCACACTCCTGTATCTGGGGAGGTCCCTCGCTCTCTCACTCCTGTATCTGGGGAGGACCCTCTAACCCCTTTCTCATACTCATGTATCTGGGGTGGTGCCTCTAACCCTTCTCTCACACTCCTGTATCTGGGAAGGTCCTTCTCTCACACTCCTGTATCTGCGGCGGTCCCTCTCTCACACTCCTGTATCTGGTGGGGTCCCTCTCTCTCATACTCCTGTATCTGGGGAGGTCCCTCTCTCTCACATTCCTGTATCTGGGGAGGTCCCTGTCTCACACTCCTGTATCTGGGGAGGTCCCTCTCTCTCTCACTCCTGTATCTGGGGAGGTCCCTCTCTCTCACACTCCTGTATCTGGGGAGATCCCTCTCTCACACTCCAGTATCTGGGTAGGTCCCTCTCTCTCACACTCCTGTATCTGGGGAGATCCCTCTCTCACACTCCTGTATCTGGGGAGGTCCCTCTCTCTCACACTCCTGTGCCTGGGGAGGTCCCTCTCACACTCCTGTACCTGGGGAGTTCCCTCTCTCACACTCCTGTATCTGGGGAGGACCCTCTAACCCCTTTCTCACACTCCTGTATCTGGGGAGGTGCCTCTAACCCCTCTCTCACACTCCTGTATCTGGGGAGGACCCTCTCTCACACTCCTGTATCTGGGGTGGTGCCTCTCTCTCACACTCCTGTATCTGGGGAGGTCCCTGTCTCACACTCCTGTATCTGGGGAGGTCCCTCTAACCCCTCACACTCCTGTATCTGGGGAGGTGTCTCTAACCCCTCTCTCACACTCCTGTATCTGGGGAGGACCCTCTCTCACACTCCTGTACCTCGGGAGGTCCCTGTCTCACACTCCTGTATCTGGGGAGGTCACTCTCTAACACTCCTGTACCTGGGGAGGTCCCTCTCTCACATTCCTGCACCTGGGGAGGTCCCTCTCTAATATTCCTGTATCTGGGGAGGTCCCTCTCTCACATTCCTGCACCTCGGGAGGTCCCTGTCTCACACTCCTGTATCTGGGGAGGTCCCTCTGTCACATTCCTGTATCTGGGGAGGTCTCTCTCTCACATTCCTGTACCTGGGGAGGCCCCACAAACCCCTCTCTAACTGTCTACTAATAATGGAAGAGTGTCTCATTATCACCATCATAGGCAGTCCCTCGGAATCAAGGAAGACTTGTTTCCACTCTTAAAATGAGTCCTTAGGTGGCTGAACAGTCCAATACGGGAACCACAATCTCTGTCACAGGTGGGACAGACAGTGGTTGAGGGAAGGGGAGGGTGGGACTGGTTTGTCGCACGCTCCTTCCGCTGCCTGCGCTTGGTTTCTGCATGCTCTCGGCGTCGAGACTCGAGGTGCTCAGCGCCCTCCCGGATGCACTTCCTCCACTTTAGGCGGTCTTTGGCCAGGGACTCCCAGGTGTCGGTGGGGATGTTTCACTGATGTTTACTTATAATGGAGGGTGCCTCCTGATAATGGAAGGGTGTCTACTGATAATGGAAGGGTGTGCACTTAGGTAGGATCATAGGAAAATAGTAACCAAAGTCGGCCATTCTGCCCCTCGAGCCTGTTCCGTCATTCAATGAGATCATGGCTGACCTATGACCTAACTCCATCTGCCTGCTTCGCCCCATATCCCTTAATATCTTTGGGTAACAGAAAGCTATCAATCAGTGATTTAAAATTAACAATTGAACTGGAACCAATCGCCATTTGCTGAAGAGAGTTACAACTTCTACCACCCTTTGTGTGCAAAATGTTTCTTCACTTCCCTCATGAAAGATTTGCCTCTCGTTTGCTACTGATAATGTAAATCTTTCTGTTGACAATGAAGGTCTGAAATCCTGTGCAGTTAATATTATAACGTGATCATATCCTAGTGATGCTGATAATAAGCAGCTTTATTTATTGTGGTATGTTTGAATTTCCGCGAGATGCAACTTCTTATTTGTGTGCAACATTTGGGAGATGTTACGGTTTCTTCCCACAATCTTCCAATGCTCCTTGTATATGGGAGTGGTGGCAGAGGACTGGTGGATTGTAAACGTTACAGCGAGATAAACCAGGTAACTACAGACCAATCAGTCTAACCTCAGTGGGGGGAAAACTACCACAGAACAATGACAAGGACAAAATTCATCCTCACTTGGAGAAACGTGTGTTAATAAGGGACAGCCAACACGGATTTGTTCAAGGTAATCGTGTCTGACTAACCTGATTGAGATCTTTGATGAAGTAACAGGGAGCGTTGGTGAAGGCAGTGCAGGCAATGTCTCTCAACAGACACTTGATAAAGTACCGTGTAACATGGTGTTAAAGTGACGGTGGTACCTTGGGTCATCACCATAGGCAGTCCCTCGAAGCGAGGATGACTTGCTTCCACGCCAAGAAGGGATGAGTTCACAGGTGTTTCAGTGAAGGACCTAATATTCCGGATCCCGAACTACATCCTGAAGGATGGAAGATGCCTGTGCATGGATTTTTTAACGTGGGGTGACCGTTGCACACCAGCCACCACACGGGCTTGACAGAGCGAGGTCTTAGTCCAGTGGCAAGGGTTAACCAGGACAACTGGAGACCAGCTCTGTTGCACCGACCCAGCGCGCACACATACCTTGGGTATGTAACTGGCTAAGTGATAGGAGGCAGAGAGTAGTGGTGAACGGACGTTTTTCTGACTGGAGGGCAGTATGCAGTGGGGCCCCCTCCCCCAGGGGTCAGTATTGGGACCATTGCTTTCCTTGTTATACAGAAATGGCCTGGACTTGGGTATAGGGAGTACAGTTTCAAAATTTGCGGATGATACAAAAGTTGGCAACGTAGTAAGTAGTGGGTATTGTGTTCCTAACACAGATGAGACTACACACAGGGAGGTTAAAGTAACAGTGACCTCAGTCTTTATTAAGACACTTCAGAGTGAGTAACAGGCCTTAGGGGCCGGCTTATATACAGTGCTCTCAAGGGATGCTGGGATCCCTTGGGACTTCAGGGGATGCGCTCCCTGGTGGCGGAACATGGGAGTGCATGCTTTACAGATACACAACATCACTCCCCCTGCATCGTCAAAGTGAAAACTATTTACAAGGTGAGGCGGTCGGGAGCCTTTCTTTCTCTGGTGGACCGCCTCGGTACAAATGTCTGTTCTGGTGTGTTGGCTGTGCCCTCGCTGGGCTGGTGTGTTGTTGGCCCTGCAGGGCTGCTAGGTGAGCCTGGCTTTGCTGGGCTATTGGGCGTGATGGGTTCGATTTCCTGGTCCGGCGTGGTGTCGTTGATCCTTTGTGTGTTGTGGGCTCGAAAAAGGTGGTGTCTGCTGTGGGTTGTTCAGGGCAGTCTGTGAACCGCAGCCTCGTTTGGTCCAGGTGCTTTCTGCAAATTTGTCCATTGACTAGTTTGACTACAAACACCCTGCTCCCTTCTTTAGCAATCACCGTGCCCGCAATCCACTTGGGACCATGTCCATAGTTTAGCACATACACAGGGTCATTCAGATCAATTTCCTGTGACACAGTGGTGCGACCATCGTTTACATTTTGTTGCTGCCGCCTGCTCTCTACCTGATCATGCAGCTTGGGGTGAACCAGCGAGAGTCTGGTTTTAAGTGTCCTTTTCATGAGTAGCTCAGCCGGGGGCACCCCTGTGAGCGAGTGGGGTCTTGTGCGGTAGCTGAGCAGTACTCGGGACAGGCGGGTTTGGAGTGAGCCTTCTGTGACACGTTTAAGGCTCTGTTTGATTGTTTGTACTGCCCGCTCTGCCTGCCCATTGGAGGCTGGTTTAAACGGGGCCGAGGTGACATGTTTGATCCCATTGCGGGTCATGAATTCTTTAAATTCAGCACTGGTGAAACATGGCCCATTGTCACTGACCAGTATGTCAGGCAGGCCGTGGGTGGCAAACATGGCCCTCAGGCTTTCAATGGTGGCGGTGGCGGTGCTTCCCGACATTATTTCACATTCAATCCATTTTGAAAAAGCATCCACCACCACCAGGAACATTTTACCGAGAAACGGGCCCGTATAGTCGACATGGATCCTCGACCATGGTCTGGAGGGCCAGGACCACAAACTTAGTGGTGCCTCTCTGGGCGCATTGCTCAACTGAGCACACACGCTGCATTGCCGTACACAGGACTCTAAGTCAGAGTCGATACCTGGCCACCACACGAGGGATCTGGCTATCGCTTTCATCATTACTACACCCGGGTGTGTGCTGTGGAGATCCGAGATGAATGTCTCCCTGCCCTTTTTGGGTAGCACTACACGGTTACCCCACAACAGGCAGTCTGCCTGAATGGACAGCTCGTCCTTTCGCCGCTGGAACGGTTTGATTAGCTCTAGCATTTCAACGGGGATGCTGGCCCAGCTCCCATGCAGTACACAGTTTTTTTACTAGGGACAGCAGAGGATCTTGGCTGGTCCAAGTCCTAATCTGGCGGTCCGTGACAGGTGATTTATCATTTTCAAATGCTTCCAGGACCATCAACAAGTATGTGGGCTGTGCCACCATCAACAAGTTTGCAGGCTGCGCCATTTCCACCCCTGTGGTGGGCAATGGTAGCCGACTGAGAGCATCCGCACAGTTCTCGGTGCCTGGACTGTGGCGGATGGTATAGTTATACGCTGATAGCGCGAGTGCCCACCTTTGTATGCGGGCTGAGGCATTCGTATTTATCCCCTTGTTTTCAGTGAACAGGGATATGAGGGGCTTGTGATCGGTTTCCAGCTCAAATTTGAGGCCAAACAGGTACTGATGCATTTTCTTTACCCTGAACACACACGCTAATGCCTCTTCCTCAATCATGCTGAATGCCCTCTCGGCCTTAGACAAGCTCCTGGAGGTATAGGCGACAGGTTGCAACTTCCCCGCAACGTTAGCTTGTTGTAATACACACCCGACTCCGTACGACGACGCATCACATGCTAGCACAAGTCTTTTACACGGGTTATACAATACAAGCAGCTTGTTGGAGCATAAAATGTTTCTGGCTTTCTCAAAATAAATTACTTGTTTTTTTTCCCCATACCCAGTTCTCACCTTTACGCAATAACACATGTAGGGGCTCTTAGAGGGTGCTTAACCCCGGTAGGAAGTTACCAAAATAGTTGAGGAGTCCCAGGAATGACCGCAGCTCCGTGACGTTCTGTGGCCTGGGCACGCTCCTGATAGCCTCTGTCTTGGCGTCTGTGGGCCGAATGCCATCCGCCACGATCTTTCTCCCCAAAAACTCCACTTCTGTTGCCATGAAGACGCATTTCGACCTCTTCAGCCGCAGCCCTACGCGATCCAGTCGCTGGAGGACCTCCTCCAGGTTTTGTAGGTGCTCGACGGTGTTCCGACCCGTGACCAATATGTCGTCCTGAAAAACCACTCTGCCGGGTACAGACTTGAGTAGGCTCTCCATGTTTCTCTGGAAGATCGCTGCAGCCAACTGAATTCCAAACGGGTATCCGTTGTAGATGAACAGTCCCTTGTGCGTGTTGATGCAGGCGAGGCCCTTCGAAGACTCCTCCAGCTCCTGCGTCATGTAGGCCGAAGTCAGGTCGAGCTTGGTGAACGTCTTGCCTCCTGCCAGCATCGCAAGTAGGTCGTCTGCCTTAGGTAGTGGGTATTGGTCCTGTCGCGAGAAACAATGAATACTTACTTTATAATCACCGCAAATACTGACCTTGCCATCACTTTTGAGTACTGGAACAATCGGGCTGGCCCACTCGCTGAATTCCACTGGGGAGATGATGCCCTCGTGTTGCAGCCTGTCCAGCTCGATTTCTACTCTCTCCCTGATCATGTGAGGTATCGCTCGCGCTTTGTGGTGAATGGATCGTGCCTCTGGGACCATGTGGATCCGCACCTTTGCCCCGGAAAAGTTTCCAATGCCTGGCTCAAAAAGGGAAGGAAAGTTGTTCAGAACCTGGGTACATGAGGCCTCATCGACATGTGATAGCACTCAGATGTCACCCCAGTTCCTGCGGATCTTGCCCAGCCAGCTCCTTCCAAGCAGTGTGGGGCCATCGCCCGGGACAATCCAGAGTGGCAGTTCGTGCAGCGTGCCCTCGTAGGTGACCTTGACCATGGCGCTGCCCAGGCCAGTGATAAGCTCTTTGGTGTACGTTCTCAGTTTCGTGTGGATGGGGCTCAGGGCTGGTCTGAGTGCCTTGTTGCACCACAGTCTCTCAAACATCTTTTTACTCATGATGGATTGGCTAGCGCCAGTGTCCAGTTCCATGGCTACGGGTAAGCCGTTCAATTTTACATTGAGCATTATAGGTGGACATTTCGTCGAAAATGTGTGCACCCCGTGTACTTCAGCATCTGCCTCCTCTCACTGAGGCTCGAAATTGCTTTGATCCACCATGGACCGATCTTCCTCTGCCACGTGTTGGTTAGCAGGTTTTGCAGAACTTGCAGCTTGTCTGCAAGCTCTTTAGAGGTGCCCCATTGTTTCACAGCTCTTGCAAACATACCCTTTGAAGCGGTTAGGCTGAATGGAAGCCTCCACAACGCCAACAAGGTGTGAATTGCCTTGCATTCATCCTTTGTTGCGGATTCTGAGTCATTTGGGTCACCTTAGGCCTGCTGGCAGTTGCAGACTCATGGTTTCTGCCCTGTACATTTCTGCTTGCAAACACAGTTCCAGTTAATTTATGAACATTGCTAGCACTTGTATGCTGAGAGATTTGTTTGGTGTTATCACTGGTGGACATAAACGCCTGTGTTATCACAATGGCCTTACTGAGGGTCGGTGTCTCTACAGTCAAAAGTTTTCGTAGGATGGTCTCGTGGCCAATGCCCAGTCCAAAAATGTCTCTGAGCATTTGCTCCAGGTAGCCATCAAACTCACATTGTCCTGCAAGTCGCCTTAGCTCGGCGACATAGCTCGCCACTTCCTGACCTTCAGATCGCTGGCACGTGTAGAACCGATACCTCGCCATCAGCACGCTCTTCCTCGGGCTAAGATGCTCCTGAACCAGTGTACACAGCTCCTCATATGACTTATCTGTTGGTTTCACCGGAGCCAGAAGATTCTTCATGAGGCTGTAGGTCGGTGCCCCGCAGACTGTGAGGAGGACCGCTCTCCTTTTTGCAGCGCTTCCTTCTCCGTCCAGCTCGTTGGCTACAAAGTACTGGTCTAGCCGTTCGACATAGGCTTCCCAGTCCTCACCCTCCGAGAACTTCGCCAGGATGCCCACAGTTTGCTGCATCTTTGCGTTGGACTCGTATTCTCGTCGCCAGTTATTGTGTTCCTAACACAGATGAGACTGCACACAGGGAGGTTAAAGTAACAGTGACCTCAGTCTTTATTAAGACACTCCAGAGTGAGGAACAGGCCTTGGGGGCCGGCTTATATACAGTGCTCCCAAGGGATTCTGTGATCCCTTGGGACTTCAGGGGATGCACTCCCTGGTGGCGGAACATGGGAGTGCATGCTTTACAGATACACAACAGTGAGCGTGACGGTAACAGACTTCAGGAGGACATCGACAGACTGGGCAAATGGGTTGACACATGGCAGATGCAATTTTATGTGGATAAGTGTGAGGTGATGCATTTTTGGAGAAACAACATGGAGAGGCGGTATAATCTGAATGCCGCTATTCTGAGGAGGGTGCAGGAGCAGAGGGACCTGTGGGTGCATGTTCACAATTCGTTAATGTTGGCAAGGTAAGTTTTTAAAAATTAGTTCCTGGGATGTGAGCGTCGCTGGCCAGGCCGGCATTTATCCCCCCATCCCTAACTGCCCCTCGAGAAGGTGGTGGTGAGCCGCCTTCTTGAGCCGCTGCAGTCCGTGTGGTGAAGGTGCTCCCTCAGTGCTGTTAGGGAGGGAGTTCCAGGATTGTGACCCAGCGACGATGAAGGAACGGCCGATATATTCCCGAGTCAGGATGGTGTGTGACTGGGAGGGGAACGTGGAGGTGGTGGTGCTCCCATGGACCTTATTGATGCTGCACACTGCAGCCAGGATGCCCCGGAAGTGGAGGGAGTCAAGTTCCAGTCCGGTATCGGGGCACTAAACAAGCAAAAACTTACCTGGAAGCCATTGAGCTTCTGGAATGCTGTTGTGGCTGCACCCATCCAGGTCAGCGGTGAGTTAACCATTTCTCCCTGACTTTCGGCAGCTGAGTAACCCACAGTGTTAAAGGTCACCATTGACCAACCCCAGTCGCCAATCAATCTCAATGCCCAGTGTGAGGTGAAAGAAATTGAACTTTGTGTCTTGGTGAAGAATTCATCAATTTTGAGTCCGGCAATGTTCAATGGATTGTGGCAAGTCCTTGAATACTTTAGCATCTGAAGGGACACTCCCTCAGTACTGCCCCTCCGACAGTGCGGCGCTCCCTCAGTACTGCCCCTCCGACAGTGCGGCACTCCCTCAGTACTGCCCCTCCGACAGTGCGGCACTCCCTCAGTACTGCCCCTCCGACAGTGCGGCACTCCCTCAGTACTGCCCCTCTGACACTGCGGCACTCCCTCAGTACTGCCCCTCCGACAGTGCGGCACCCCCTGAGTCTGCCCCTCTGACAGTGCGACGCTCCCTCAGTACTGCCCCTCCGACAGTACGGCACTCCCTGAGTCTGCCACTCCGACAGTGCGGCATTCCCTCAGTACTGCCCCTCTGACAGTGCGGCCTTCCCTCAGCACTGCCCCTCCGACAGTGCGGCGCTCCCCTTGTACTGCCCGTCCAACAGTGCGGCATTCCCTCAGTACTGCCCCTCCGAAAGTACGGCGTTCCCTCAGGACTGCCCCTCCGACAGTGCGGCGCTCCCTCAGTACTGCCCCTCCGACTGTGCGGGGCTCCCTCAGTTCTGCCCTCCAACAGTGCGGCACTCCCTCAGTACTGCCCTTTCGACAGTGCGGCACTCCCTCAGTACTGCCCCTCCGACAGTGCAGCACTCCCTCAGTACTGCCCCTCCGACAGTGCGGCACTCCCTCAGTACTGCCCCTCCGACGGTGCAGCAATCCCTCAGTACTGTCCCTCCGACAGTGCGGCACTCCCTCAGTACTGCCCCTCCGACAGTGCAGCACTCCCTCAGTACTGCCCCTCCGACAGTGCGGCGCTCCCTCAGTACTGCCCCTCCGACAGTGCGGCGCTCCCTCAGTCTGCCCCTCCGACAGTGCGCCGCTCGTTGAGTACTGCCCCTACAATAGTGCGGCACTCCCTCAGTACTGCCCCTCCGACAGTGCGCCGCTCGTTGAGTACTGCCCCTACAACAGTGCGGCACTCCCTCAGTTCTGCCCCTCCGACAGTGCGCCACTCTCTCATTATTGCCCCTCCGAGAGTGTGGTGCTCCCTCAGTACTGCTCTTCCGACAGTGCAGTACTCCCTCAGTACTGTCCCTCCGACAATGCAGTGCTCCCTCAGTAATTCTCTTCTGACAGTGCGCCGTTCCCTCTGTACTGCCCCTCCGACAGAGCGACGCTCCATCAGTACTGCCCCTCCGACAATGTGGCGTTCCTCAGTACTGCCCCTCCGAAAGTACTGCGCTTCGGACAATGCAGTACTTCCTCAGTACTGTCCCTCCTATGGTGTGACGTTCCCTCAATACTGCCCCTCCTACATTGCAGCACTCCCTCAGTATTGCCCCTCCGAAAGTGCAGCACTCCCTCAGTTCTGTCTTTCCGACAATACAGCGCTCCCTCAGTACTGCCCCTCCGACAGTGTGGCGTTCCCTCAGTACTGCCCCTCCGATAGTGCGGCGCTCCCTCTGTACAGCCCCTCTGACAGTGCAGAAGTCTCTCAGTACAGCCCCTCCGACAGTGCGGCGCTCCCTCAGTACAGCTCCTCTGACTGTGCAGCACTCCCTCAGTACAGCCCCTCCGACAGTGCGGCGCTCCCTCAGCACTGCCCATTCAGCCAATGCAGTACTCCCTCAGTACTGCCCCTCCGACAGTGCAGCACTCCCTCAGTACTGCCCCTCCGACAGTGCGGCGCTCCCTCAGTACTGCCCCTCCCATAGTGCAGTACTCCCTCAGTACTGCCCCTCCGACAGAGCAGCACTCCCTCAGTACTGCCCCCCCAACAGTGCTGCACATCCTCAGTACTGCCCCTCCGACAGTGCATCACTCCCTCAGTATTGCCCCTCCGACAGTGCGGCATTCCCTCAGTATTGCCCCCCCCGACAGTGCAGCACTCCCTCAGTATTGCCCCTCCGACAGTGCGACGCTCCCTCAGTACTGCCCCTCCGACCGAGTGGCGCTCGCTCAGTACTGACCCTCCGACAGTGCAGCGCTCCCTCAGTACTGCCCCTCCGACAGTGCAGCACTCCCTCAGTACTGCCCTTCCTACAGTTCAGTACTCCCTCAGTACTGTCCCTCCGACAGTGTGGCACTCCCTTAGTATTGACCCTCACACTGTGCTGCACTCCCTCAGTCTGCCCCTCCGACAGTGTGGCGCTCCCTCTGTACTGCCCCTCCAACAGTGCGGCATTCCCTCACTACTGCCCCTCCGACAGTGCAGTACTCCCTCAGTACTGCCCCTCCGAAAGTACTGCGCCTCGGACAATGCAGTACTTCCTCAGTACTGTCCCTCCTATGGTGTGACGTTCCCTCAATACTGCCCCTCCTACATTGCAGCACTCCCTCAGTATTGCCCCTCCGAAAGTGCAGCACTCCCTCAGTTCTGTCTCTCTGACAGTGCGGCGCTCCCTCAGTACTGCCCCTCCGACAGTGTGGCGTTCCCTCAGTACTGCCCCTCGGATAGTGCGGCGCTCCCTCAGTACTGCCCCTCCGACAATGCGGCGCTCCCCATGTACAGTCCCTCCGACAGTGCGGCGCTCCCTCAATACAGCTCCTCTGACTGTGCAGCACTCCCTCAGTACTGCCCCTCCGACAGTGCGGCGCTCCCTCAGCACTGCCCATTCAGCCAATGCAGTACTCCCTCAGTACTGCCCCTCCGACAGTGTGGCGTTCCCTCAGTACTGCCCCTCCGACAGTGCATCACTCCCTCAGTACTGCCCCTCAGACAGTGCAGCACTCCCTCAGTATTGCCCCTCCGACAGTGCGGCGCTCCCTCAGTACTGCCCCTCCGACCGAGTGACGCTCGCTCAGTACTGACCCTCCGACAGTGCAGTGCTCCCTCAGTACTGCCCCTCCGACAACGCGGCACTCCCTCAGTATTGACCCTACGACAGTGCGGCGCCCCATCAGTCTGCCCCTCCGGCACTCCCTCAGCACTGCCCCTCCGACAGTGCGCCGCTCGTTGAGTACTGCCCCTCCGACAGTGCGGCATTCCCTCAGTACTGCCCATCCGACAGTGCGGAGCTCCCTCAGTACTGCCCTGCCGACAGTGCGGTGCTCCCTCAGTACTGCTCCTCCGACAGTGTAACACTCCCTCAGTACAGTCCCTCCGACAGTGCAGCACTACCTCGGTACTGCCCCTCCGACAGTGCAGCGCTCGCTCAGTACTGCCCTTCCGACAGTTCAGTACTCCCTCAGTACTGCCCCTCCGACAGTGCGGCACTCCCTCAGTACTGCCCCTCCGACAGTGCGGTGCTCCCTCAGTACTGCCCCTCCGACAGTGCGGCACTCCCTCAGTACTGCTCCTCTGACAGTGCGGCACTCCCTCAGTACTGCCCCTCCGACAGTGCGGCACTCCCTCAGTACTGCCCCTCCGATAGTGCAGCACTCCCTCAGTACTGCCCCTCCGATAGTGCAGCACTCTCTCAGTACTGCACCTCTGGCAGTATGCACTCCCTCACTAATGCCCCTCCGACAGTCCGGCGCTCCCTCAGTACTGCCCCTCCCATAGTGCAGTACTCCCTCAGTACTGCCCCTCCGACAGAGCAGCACTCCCTCAGTACTGCCCCTCCGACAGTGCGGCATTCCCTCAGTATTGCCCCCCCCGACAGTGCAGCACTCCCTCAGTATTTCCCCTCTGACCGAGTAGCGCTCGCTCAGTACTGACCCTCCGACAGTGCAGCGCTCTCTCAGTACTGTTCCTCCGACACTGCGGCACTCCCTCAGTACTGCCCTTCCTACAGTTCAGTACTCCCTCAGTACTGTCCCTCCGACAGTGCGGCGCTCCCTCAGTACTGCCGCTCCCACAGTGCAGTACTCCCTCAGTACTGCCCCTCCAACAATGCGGCGTTCCCTCAGTACTGCACCTCTGACAGTGCAGCATTCCCTCAGTACTGCCCTTCCGACAGTGCAGTACTCCCTCAGTATTGCCCCTCCGACAGTGTGGCGCTCCCTCCGTACTGCCCCTCCAACAGTGCGGCATTCCCTCACTACTGCCCCTCCGACAGTGCAGTACTCCCTCAGTACTGCCCCTCCGACAGTGCGGCGTTTCCTCAGTACTTCCCCTCCGACAGTGCGGCGCTCTCTCAGTACTGCCCCTCCGACAGTGCGATGGTTCCTCAGTCCTATCCCTCCGACAGTGCAGTGCTCCCTCACTACTCCCCCTCCGACAGTGCAGCACTCCCTCAATACTGTGGCTCCGATAGTGCGGCACTCCCTCTGTACTGTAATGGCGTGTCAGCCTGGATTCTGGGATCAAGGCTCCGGAGTGGGACTACGAAGCCATGAGCTGGTTATTGAGAGACGAGACAGATAACCACTGAGGGATGGCCATCACTGCAATTGCAGATGGTAAATGCAGGGAAAAGAGAATGTTGAAACATTTCGATCGCCGCATACAAAGCGTGTTTAATGGGTCAGCGGTGAGGTAACAAATGGATTATTGTGCTTTGTGCTGGTGCCATTAAATCATCATCGGCAATCCCTCGGAATCGAGGAAGACTTGTTTCGACTCTCACAGTGAGTCCTGAGGTGGCTGTACAGTCCAATACAAGAGCCACAGTGCCTGTCACAGGTGGGACAGACAGTGGTTGAGGGAAGGGGAGGGTGGGACTGGTTTGTCGCACGCTCCTTCCGCTGCCTGCGCTTGGTCTCTGCATGCTCTCGGCGACGAGACTCGAGGTGCTCAGCGCCCTCCCGGATGCACTTCCTCCACTTCGGGCGGTCTTTGGCCAGGGACTCCCAGGTGTCGGTGGGGATGTTGCACTTTATCAGGGAGGCTTTGAGGGTGTCCCTGTAATGTTTCCGCTGCTCAACTTTGGCTTGCTTGCCACGTAGGAGTTCCGAGTAGAGCGCTTGCTTTGGGAGCCTCGTGTCTGGCATGTGAAGAATGTGACCTGCCCAACGGAGCTGGTCGAGTGTGGTCAGCACTTCGATGCTGGGGATGTTGGCCTGGTCGAGGACGCTAATGTTGGTGCGTCTGTCCTCCCAGGGGATTTGCAGGATCTTGCGGACACAGCATTGGTCGTATTTCTCCAACGACTTAAGGTGTCTACTGTACATGGTCCATGTCTCTGAGCCATACAGGAGGGCGGGTATTACTGCAGCCCTGTAGACCATGAGCTTGGGGACAGATTTGAGGGCCTGGTCTTCAAACACTCTTTTTCTCAGGCTGGTCGTCATCAACAAGATGTGTTGATGAAGGTTGCTGAAACGCCTATGTTGGCCACCCAAGGATTCGTGTCTCTGTGTTGGGGATAAGTGACAGCTGTCCATCAACGCTGCACTCGGACAGATTGAGCAGCTCCGGCCCTTCAGCAACTGGTTAGTTCTGGTGCCAGACTCAATCTCAGGCAGCTGCTAACGGACAGGGGCGTGAACCTTGAACCCACCTCAACAAAGCTTAGCACCAATCCCAGCCCCAATCACCAATGGGGCAAGGCAGAGTCCCCGCCACCCTCCGATCCCCCTCCCCCCATACTGTCCCATCCCCCACACCATCCCCCGCAAATGGATGGCCAAACCAGGTAACAGGGAGGGGGAGGGAAGAGAGGGAGGGGCAGAGAGGGCGGGAGAGAGAGAGAGGGGGGGAGGGGAAAGAGGGAGGAGAGAGGGAGGGATGAGAGAGAGGGGAGAGGGGAGAGAGGGAGAGGGAGAGAGAGGGGGAGAGAGAGTGGGAGGGAGAGGGAGAGGGAGGGGGAGGGGGGACAGGAAGGGGAGGGAGGAGAGGGAGGGGGAGGGAAGAGAGGGAGTGGGAGAGAGGGGGGAGGGGAGAGAGGGGGGGATAGAGGGAGGGGTGGAGAGAGGGGGTGGGGGGAGAGGGAGAGGAGAGCGAGGGAGGGGGAGAGAGGGAGAGAGGGGGAGAGAGGGAGGGGGAGAGAGAGTGTTGGGAGAGGGAGAGAGGGGGTGAGGGAGGGGGGAGGGTGTGATATATTCACAGAGCACAGCACACACAGCTTCCTACATGGCAGGCAGCTCTCTCGGAAGCCTCCGGAATCTGCCTGATTCTGTTTAATTATTAACTGTGCAATTGCAGTACACAATACGTCCACATCCACAGTGTGGAGCTACAAACATTACAAGCTTACAGACATTACACTTCTCCCTCCTTAATAAAGAAGTAATTATAACAAACATCATACATAACTTTCATGTTTGTACATAACACAGGATATAAACTTATATTCTTCCATATTTACAAATTTAACTTTACCACTTATTTTACATTGGATTTAGGATTTGCTACTGGTATATCAAAACTATCTGATGAGTCAGAAATAATTGAATCATTCCCACCTTCAACTCCTTCCATGTCTCTCAGTAAAATATGATCAATATGAACAAACCTAACCTGTCCATTATCAAACATCTTGACCAAATATGTGCAAGGACCACATATCTTCACCACTCTTCCTGGTAACCACTTTAACCATTTATGGTGATGGTTCTTCACTCTCACCTTCTGGTTTAATTTCACGCTTCTCTCTTTTACTCTACCTCTATCATGATTCTCTTTCTGTCTTAATTGTGTCTCTTCTACGGACTGTGCCAAATGTGGCTTTAACAACGAGAATCTGGTTTGTGGCTGTCGTTTGAGAAACAACTCTGCTGGTGTTCTACCAGTAGTTGTATGAGGAGTATTTCGATATGTAATCAAAAGATTAGCCAATTTGTGATCCAATGACAACTGTCATTTCCTTGGATTTGGATCTAACATTTGTTTTATGAGGGCACGTTTTATAATTTGTACATTGCACCATTAGAAGCAGTATGGTATGATGGAACCTTGGTATGTTTCACATCATTTTTGCTCGTGAATTGTGCAAATTCTTCTGAACGAAATTGTGGTCCATTATCCGAAACAATTTCTTCAGGGAAGCCAAATGAAGAAAATGATTTTCGTAAAAGGTCCAATTGTTTTACTTGTTGTTATTTTCCACATTGGAAACACCTCAACCCACTTCGAATGGCTATCAATCACAATGAACAATTGTTGTTCTTCTAACTCAGCAAAATCAATATGTAGCCTTTGCCACACCCTGGGAGGCCATTTCCATGGCTGTAATGGTACTGGTGGTGGTTGCTTGCTTACCGATTGACATGTTGTACACTGACTCACGATGTACTCTATATCTTTATCAAGACCTGGCCACCATAAATAACTGTGTGCAAAACTCTTGGTCAAGCACATTCCCAGGTGCTGGTCATGGAGGTCTCCTAATAATTTGGACCTGAATTTATTTGGTATAACCACTCTTGCACCCCACATGATACAATCTTTATCAACTGATAATTCATTCCTACGAATGAAGAATGGATGTGTATCTTTGTCTGTTACCTGGTTTGGCCATCCATTTGCAATATAATCATACACCTTTGACATCACTGGGTCACGTTTGGTTGCTCTCCCAATCTCTTCAGCTGTGACTGGCAGTTCATCAATGTATCAAAAATAAAACACTTCTTCCCTATCGGGTGTAACTTGTGATGGGGAAGGCAATCTAGACATTGCATCAGCATTACTGTGATCAGTTGATTGTCTGTATTCAATATCATATGTATATGCTGACAAAATCAAAGCCCATCTCTGCATTCGGGCTGCAGCTAATGTTGGAACTGGGGACTTTGGATGGAGGATTGCTGTTAGGGGCTTATGGTCCGTAACGATGGTAAACTTATGACCATACAAGTATTTGTGAAATGTCTTGACCCCAAAATTTAATACCAAAGCTTCACTTTAAATTTGCGCATCATTACTCTCACTGGCACTGAGAGTGCGTGAAGCAAAAGCAATTGGTCTCTCCTCCCCACTACATGATACATGAGAGATTACTGCCCCAACTCCATATGGAGAGGCATCATATGCTAGCTTAATCTCCTTAGATATGTCACAGTGAACTAACATGGTGCACTCTACCAATTTGCTTTTATACTCCTTGAATGCTGTATCGCATTCTTTTGACCACTTCCAATGGATCTGTTTTTTCAATAGTTCATTCAGTGGATGTAATTCTGTAGCCAAATTTGATAGGAACTTCCCATAATAGTTAAAAAGACCCAAGAATGAATGAAGTTCAATGACATTCCTGGGAGTGGATGCATTTCTAATTGCATCCAATTTTTCCATGATTTTATGTAAACCATCTTTGTCTACTCTGTACCCGAAGTACTCCACTGAGTTTTTAAATAACTCACACTTATGAGCAGACACTCGTACTCTGTGCTTCTCTAGCCGTTTGAGGACTTCATTCAATATGTTATTATGAATTTGCCTATTTGGTGCTGAAATTAGTATGTCATCCAAATAACATACTATCCCTTCAATACCTTGTAAAATCTGGTTCATCACCCCTTGGAATATGGCAGGGGTGGAAGACACTCCAAACGGTAGCCTATTAAGTTGATATAGGTCTAGATGAGTATTTATAGTCAAACATGACTTGGACTCCTCATCTAGTTCAAGCTGTAAGTAGGCATTCGTAAGATCCAGTTTTGAGAAGATCTGACCACCTGTCAGTGTTGTGAACAAATCTTCTATATTCGGCATTGTATTGGGGACAGTACCCTCTAGAACCTGGTTTACGGATACGTTATAATCACCACACAATCTTACCTTACCATCGGACTTAGATACAACAACAATGGGCGTAGCCCAATTACATCAATCTATCTTACAAATAATGTTCTCAGTCTCTAGTCTTTTGAGTTCTTGCTCAACTTTCTCCTTGAGTGCATATGGTACGGAACATGGCTTGTAGTAAACCGATCTTGCATCTTTCTGTACCCTGACACTCACCTTGAAGCCTTGGATCGGACTGCCCGTTTCACAAAACACCTTTGGATATTTCTTGATAACCTCATCCGTTGATGAAAATCTCGCTTCCACACAGAAAATCTCACTCCAATCCAGCTTCAGTGAGCTCAACCAATTTCTTCCTAGTAAGGCAGGCTTGTCTCCTTTCACTACTATTAGAGGCAAGTTCTGAAATTGATCTTTATATTTCACTGGTACGGTGATACGTCCTACAGGAATTTTCTCTCCCGAGTAGCCTCGCAGCTCTATCTTGGACTTCTCCAGTTGGAAATCACGCAATTTGTTGAGGTACAGCGACTCCGGTACTACACTCACGGATGCATCGGTGTCAATTTACATTGGTATCTTGAATCCTGCAACATCTGTGTGGATTTTGATGCTTTCCGAATCGCTGTCCATTAACCTCGTGCTCCTGATGACGTGTAACTCTAACATCTCCTCGTCCTGTTGTTGTTCTTCCATGCTATGTAGTCTCTTGGGATTTCTACTCATAGCTTTGAACGCTGGACTCACAGCTTTAAAACCTGGTTTACCCTTCAGTCAGCATGCCTTCGCAAGATGCCCAGTCTTTCTGCGGAATAAACACTCTGCCTTCACGTATGGACAACTTTGAGCAATGTGTTGTCCCAGGCACCTATAGCACGACTTCGACGCTCTGTTAGAATTTCCAGTTTCTGAGACTTTCGGCCTTGCCTGTCATTTACTTTGAACCTGCAGGTGACTTACCTCGGTTGACTGACGACCGTAATTATTATTTAATTCTCGGGAATATTGTTCGGCCATGCCCATCGACCTCGCTGTCTGACAAACAATCTCAAAAGTCAAGTCATCCGTCGTCAATAACTTCCTTCTGATCGCATCATTTTTCATCCCACAACAAAACGATCCCATAATGCTCGGTTTAGAAAATTTCCAAAATTGCAGTGCATCGATAGCTTTTTTAATGCTACGATATAATCACTGATACATTCATCAGCCTTTTGATTCCGAATCCCAAAACGATAGCTTTCAGCAATTTCTAACGGTTTGGGGTTATAGTGCTGCTCCAGCTTCGTTAAAATCTCTTTAAGCGTTGTGTCCTTTGGCTCGTCAGGCACAAGCAGATTTACAAGGGTTTCGTATAATGTCGGACCCGCCTCCGATAAGAAGATCGCTTTCTTATGTTCCAATACAGCCCGGTTCTGGACTGCAATATCTGGAATTTTGATTATGTTATTTGCAATGAAATACATTTCTAACCGATCCACATACGCTTTAAAACGTTCCCGGCCGTGTCTATATTCACCCAAAGGTCCCAATACACCTGCTATTTTAATCTCCAGCTGTCCACACCATGTGCTGTATTTTACCTCAGATTTTGTAGCTTTTTTCCAAAGACAGAAACTTCCAAAGTCTCTCTGTCGGCTGGCTGAATCCTTCACCAACAAAATTTAAGCTTTAAATCATCCAAAAAATCCCATCTCGCCGCCAAATGTGATATCTTCGCAGAGCACAGCACATACAGTTTCCTACATGGCAGGCAGCTCTCT
>NC_091979.1:9560328-9567828 GCF_044704955.1 Pristiophorus japonicus
AAACAGTAGCCTATTAAATTGATATAGGCCTAGATGAGTATTTATAGTCAAACATGACTTGGACTCCTCATCTAGTTCAAGCTGTAAGTCGGCATTCGTAAGATCCAGTTTTGAGACGATCTGACCACCTGTCAGTGTTGTGAACAAATCTTCTATATTCGGCATTGTATTGGGGACATTACCCTCTAGAACCTAGTTTACGATTACTTTATAATCACCACACAATCTTACCTTACCATCGGACTTAGGTACACCATCAATGGGTGTAGCCCAATTACATCGATCTATCTTACAAATAACGTTCTCACTCTCTAGTCTTTGGAGTTCTTGCTCAACTTTCTCCTTGAGTGCATATGGTCTGGAAAGTGGCTTGTAGTAAACCGATCTAGCGTCCTTCTGTATCCTGACACTCGCCTTGAAACCTTGGATCGGACTGCCCGTTTCACAGAACACCTTCGGATACTGCTTGATAACCTCATCCGTTGATGAAAATCTCGCTTCCACACAGAAAATCTTACTCCAATCCAGCTTCAGTGAGCTCAACCAATTTCTTCCTAGTAAGGCAGGCTTGTCTCCTTTCACTACTATTAGAGGCAAGTTCTGAAATTGATCTTTATATTTCACTGGTACGGTGATACGACCTACCACAGGAATTTTCTCTCCCGAGTAGCCTCGCAGCTCTATCTTGGATTTCTCCAGTTGGAAATCACGCAATTTGTTGAGGTACAGCGACTCCGGTACTACACTCACGGTTGCACCCGTGTCAATTTCCATTGGTATCTTGAATCCCGCAACATCGATGTGAATTTTGATGCTTTCCGAATCGCTGCCCGGTAATCTCGTGCTCCTGATGACGTGTAACTCTAACATCTCCTCGTCTTGTTGTTGTTCTTCCATGCTATGTAGTCTCTTGGGATTTTGTAAATGTAGATTCTTTTCTCTCAATCTGGTTCAGCAAAATTACTGAAATGAATACCGTTTGTGCTTTAAACAAAGCAAGCTTTTATTTAAAAAGCAAATCCAGATCGGGGACCTTATCAGACAGAAGGAATGCAACTCTGATAGAACGCACCCACTTCCTACGGACAAAGTGACGTTACATTGTAAAGGGACGATGGTTATACATTTTCGGCAAAAGATAACAAGATAGGGCTAGAGTGACATCCTAGTTCAGCCTATCTCTTTTGATCCCTCTTTCCCTTTGTCCACTCATAAGCCGACCTAAGTATGGTCTGATTTTAAACAAAGACCTTCTGTTAATGTTTCAGGTTAATATCATGATCTAATAAGACCTTGAGGTTTTTCTGCAAGCTGTGGGTTTTGTTTCAATATGTGTTAGTGTTGTAACATTTCGCAGTCTCGAGTCTGAGATGTCATGGCTATTCCTCCATGAATTCTTTGTTAGCTTATACTGTCCCTATACAATTCCCACGTTCTCAACTTCTCGACTTTATACATTTTTAAACATTCACAATTTCTACTCATAGCTTTGAACGCTGGACTCATAGCTTTGGAAGCTGGTTTACCCTTCAGTCAGCATGCCTTCGCAAGATGCCCAGTCTTTCTGCAGAAGAAACACTCTGCCTTCACGTATGGACAACTTTGAGCAATGTGTTGTCCCAGGCACCTATAGCAAGACTTCGACGCTCTGTTAGAATTTCCAGTTTCTGAGGCTTTGGGCCCCCACCATCTTTTACTTTGAACCTGCAGGTGATTTACCTCGGTTGACTGAGGACCGCAATCATTATTTAATTCTCGGGAATATTGTTCGGCCATGCCCATTGACCTCGCTGTCTGACAAGCAATCTCAAACGGCAAGTCATCCGTCGTCAATAACTTCCTTCTGATCACATCATTTTTCACCCCACAAACAAAACGATCCCGTAATGCTCGGTTTTGAAAGTTTCCAAAATTGCAGTGCATCGATAGCTTTTTTAATGCTACGATGTAATCACTGATATATTCATCAGCCTTTTGATTCCGAATCCCGAAACAATAGCTTTCAGCAATTTCTAACGGTTTGGGGTTATAGTGCTGCTCCAACTTCATTAAAATCTCTTTAAGCATTGTGTCCTTTGGCTCGTCAGGCACAAGCAGATTTACAAGAGTTTCGTATAATGCCGGACCCGCCTCCGATAAGAAGATCGCTCTCTTACGTTCCAATACAGCCCGGTTCTGGACTGCATTGTCTGGAACTTCGATTATGTTATTTGCAGTGAAATACATTTCTAACCGATCCACATACGCTTTAAAACATTCCCAGTCGTGTCTATATTCCCCTAAATGTCCGATTACACCTGCCATTTTAATCTCTAGCTGTTCACACCATGTGCTGTATTTTACTTTGTATTTTGTAGCTTTTTTCCAAAGACAGAAACTTCCAAAGTCTCTCTGTAGGCTGGCTGAATCCTTCACCAACAAAATTTAAGCTTTAAATCATCCGAAAAATCCCATCTCGCCGCCAAATGTGATATATTCACAGAGCACAAGCACACACAGCTTCCTACATGGCAGGCTGCTCTCTCGGAAGCCTCCGGAATCTGCCTGGTTCTGTTTAATTATTAACCCTGCACTTGCAGTACACAATACGTCCACATCCACAGTGTGGAGCTACAAACATTACAAGCTTACAGACATTACAGCGGAGGCATTGTTGGTGATATTTCTCCAGCGATTTGAGGTGTCTGGTGTACATGGTCCATGTCTCTGAGCCATACAGGAGGGTGGGTATCACTACAGCCCTGTAGACCATGAGCTTGGTGGCAGATTTGAGGGCCTGGTCTTTGAACACTCTTTTCCTCAGGTGGCCAAAGGCTGCACTGTTGCACTGGAGACGGTGTTGGATCTTGTCATCAATGTCTGCTCTTGTTGATAGGAGGTTCCCGAGGTATGGGAAATGGTCCACGTTGTCCAGGGCCACGCTGTGGATCTTGATGACTGGGGGGCAGTGCTGTGTGGTGAGGGCAGGCTGGAGGAGGACCTTTTTCTTATGGATGTTTAGCATAAGGCCCATGCTTTCATACGCCTCAGTAAATACGTCGACTATGTCCTGGAGTTCAGCCTCTGTATGTGCGCAGACACAGGCGTCGTCCGCGTACTGTAACTCGATGACAGAGGTTGGGGTGGTCTTGGACCTGGTCTGGAGATGGCGAAGGTTGAACAGGTTCCCACTGGTTCTGTAGTTTAGTTCCATTCCAGCGGGGAGCTTGTTGACTGTGAGGTGGAGCGTGGCAGCGAGGAAGATTGAGAAGAGGGTTGGGGCGATGACGCAGCCCTGTTTGATCCCGGTCCGGACATGGATTGGGTCTATAATGGATCCGCTGGTGAGGATCACGACCTGCATGTCATCGTGGAGCAGGTGGAAGATGGTGATGAGCTTTTGGGGGTACCCGAAACGGAGGAGGACGCTCCATAGACCCTCGCGGTTGACAGTGTCAAAGGTCTTTGTAAGGTCGAAGAAGGCCATGTATAAGGGCTGGCACTGTTCCCTGCATTTTTCCTGCAGCTGTCGCGCTGCAAAGATCATGTCCGTTGTGCCCCGTAGGGGACGAAATCCGCACTGTGACTCCGGGAGGAGCTCCTCGGCCACAGGGAGAAGATGGTTGAGGAGGACTCTAGCGACAACTTTCCCAGTGGCTGATAGCAGGGAGATTCCCCTGTAGTTGCTGCAGTCGGACTTGTCCTCTTTGTTAAAGATGGTCACGATCACTGCATCTCTGAGATCTCCCGGCATGCTGTCCTCCCTCCAGATGAGAGAGATGAGGTCATGTATCCGCGCCAACAACGCCTCTCCGGCATACTTCAATGCCTCAGCAGGGATTCGATCCGCTCCCGTAGCCTTGTTTTTAAGCTGTCTTATGGTTTTTCGTACCTCGTGCAACGTTGGGGTTTCACTGAGGTGGTGACGGGTCACATGCTGCGGGATGGAGTTGCGAACACTCGAGTCAAAGGCAGAGTCTCGATTAAGGAGATCTTCGAAGTGCTCCTTCCAGCGGGCCCTGACTGCCTCGGTGTCCTTGATGAGTGTTTCCCTGTTCTTGGCCAGCAGTGGGGTGGGGCCTTGGGAGTTTGGACCGTAGGTGGCCTTGACTGCAATGAAGAATCCTCGCACATCATGGCCGTCGACCAGTTGTTGTATCTCCTGTGCTTTCTCCATCCACCACCTGTTCTTTAGGTCTCGGGTTTTTTGTTGGACCTCAGCCTTGAGCCACCTGTAATGTTACTTTGCTGCTCCCGAGTTGGGTTGTTGCTTGAGGCTCATAAATGCTCTGCGCTTGCGATCTATTAGTTCTTGGATCTCCTGATCATTCTCATCAAACCAGTCCTGGTGTTTTCTGGTTGAGTGACCAAGTGTCTCTTCACAGGCACTGCTTATGAAGGCCAGGAGGGCAGACCAAGTGCTGTGGGCATTCTGCATCTCAGGGTCATCAAGGCACGCCAGATTGGCTGTGAGGCGCTGACTGTATTGGGCTCTCTTAGCTGGGTCTTTAAGTGCCCCGACATTAACTTTTTTGCGGCACTGCTTCTGCTGTCCCCTCTGCTTTGGGGCTTTTTAATGTTGATGATGGATCGGATTAGGCGCTGGTCCGTCCAGCAGTTGTCAGCTCCTGTCATGGCACAGGTGATGCGCACATACTTGCAATCCCTGGCTCGGATGATGACATAGTTGAGCAGGTGCCAGTGTTTGGAGCGAGGGTGTTGCCACGATACCTTGTATTTGTCCCTCTGGCGGAACAGGGTGTTGGTGATGACAAGTTCGTGCTCTCGACATTTTGTCAGGAGTAGGGTACCGCTGGCTTTCTCTACCCCCTCTCTGCCAATCACGCCTCCCCAGAGGGCTGCGTCTTTGCCGACCCTGGCGTTGAAGTCACCTAGGATGATCAGTTTGTCGACCCGGGGACGCGGGACAGGGATTGTTCGAGGTTGGAGTAAAAACCCTCTTTGGTCTCATCTGTCACATTGAGTGTCGGGGCGTACGCACTGATGACTGTGACGCACTGGTTCCGGGATAGGGTGAGTCGGAGAGTCATGAGGCGTTCATTAACCCCGTAGGGGGAGCCTTTGAGGCGGTCAACCAGCTCATTTTTGACGGCGAAGCCGACTCCGTGACGGCGGCGTTCTTCCTCTGGTTTCCCTTTCCAGACGAAGGTGTAACCTCCATCTTGTTCCTTGAGCTGGGCTTCCCCTGCCCGCTGGGTCTCGCTTAGGGCGGCGACGTCGATATCAAAACGTCTAAGTTCCTGGGCAACTATGGTGTTGCGGCGTTCCGGCCTGTCGCTGTTGGGGCTGGGGTTGTCCATGAGGGTCCTGACGTTCCAGGTCCTGAACTTCATGTTAACGGAGTGGATGGTGCCTGTGCGTGAGTTCTTTTAACGGGGGTGGTCGTTGAACACCGGCTACCACACGGGCTTAGCTGAGCAAGGTCTTGGTCCAGTGGCAAGGGGGTCCAGGACGACTGGAGACCAGGCACTGCTGTGTGAGCCGAGTTGCCTACGGCGAGATGTTGGCCGCAGGCTCGGCGCTGGGTAGCGCCCTTTGGTGGTAGGTGATCCGAGGCCTGGTTGGGCCGGGCATTGGGAGGGTCAGTGGCCGACCGGGGAGTCAGGGTGGGAGGGCAGAGGGGTCACAGGCATGGTGCTCACCACGTGTTGGAGGTGGCGAAGAGGGCAGGTCATGGGGAAGGAGAGCTCCAGTCGTCGCTGAAGGAGGAGGGGAGGTCTGATCGGCGACGTGGGAGAGAGGGACCCGGTCACCGTTGAGGAGGTCGTCTGTCGCCATGGGAGTTCCAGCCGTGGTCGAGGAGGCCCACACTCCGTCGTGGAGGGGAGCCCGATCGCCGCTGGAGTGGGGGGGGGGGGGGGTGGAGGCCCGATAGCCAGGTCCAGGTCGAGGGTGCCGCCTCCAGAGGTCGCTGGAGGTCATCGGAGGTCGCCGATGGGTGGTGTGGTGGGAAGCCTGAGGTAGGCCCAAATGGCCCGAACTCGTGGGACTCGCAGGGTTGGGACTAGGATAAGTGGTAAGGGTTTGGGTTTACGTGCTTAGGACCCCCTATTAGGATCTATTTGGTTAGGGGAGGTTTAGACAGCGGGAGGGGGGAGGTTGGGGGGTGGAAAGTTGCCAAGATCTGGTGGGAGTTGTTTGGAGTGGGGGAGCACCCTCGGGACCTCATCATCATCATAGGCGGTCCTTTGAAACGAGGATGACTTGCTTCCAGGCCAAAAAGGGATGAGTTCACAGGTGTTTCAATGAAGGACCTAATATTCCGGATCCCGAACTACATCCTGAAGGGTGGAAGATGCCTGTGCGTGGATTTTTTTAACGTGGGGTGACCGTTGCACACCAGCCACCACACGGGCTTGACAGAGCTAGGTCTTGGTCCAGTGGCAAGGGTTAACCAGGACAACTGGAGACCTAGTGCGCTCACATATCGCAGTGTGGGCTGGTCCGTGCTGCCCCTGGGCCCTCGGCTCTTCTGGGCCCCAGATTCACACCTCACCTGGGCCCCGGTCAATTCCCTCTACAGACTCTTGCCACTCCTTCGCCCCTCCTGCTGTGCCTGTCCACTCTGCAACCAGCGACCTGGCTTCGGGGCCTAGCACCCCGGCGGCCATCTTGCACTCACACACTCACACACTCACACTCACTCACACACTCACACTCACACTCACACTCACTCACACACACACTCACTCACACACTCACTCACACACTCACACACACTCACACACACACTCACTCACACACTCACACTCACACACACTCACACACACACTCACACACACACTCACACTCACACACACTCACTCACACACTCACACTCACACACACTCACACACACACTCACACACACACTCACTCACTCACTCACACACTCACACTCACACACACTCACACTCACACACACACTCACACTCACACTCACTCACACACACACTCACTCACACACACTCACACACTCACACTCACACACACACTCACTCACACACTCACACCCACTCACACTCACACTCACTCACACACTCACACTCACACACACTCACTCACACACTCACACTCACACACACTCACACACACACTCACTCACACTCACACTCACACTCACTCACACACTCACACACACTCACACACACACTGACTCACACACACATTCACACTCATACACACTCACACACACACTCACTCACACACACACTCACTCACACACACTCACACACTCACACAGATACACACACACACACACACACACACAGACACTCACACACACTCACACAGATACATACACACACACTCACACAGATACACACACACACACACACACACTCACACACACACACACGCTCACACAGATACACACACATACAGACACACACACTCACACACACTCACACACACACACACTCACACACACACGCTCACACAGATACACACACATACAGACACACACACTCACACACACTCACACACACACACACACTCACTCACACACACTCACACACACAC